>NC_090225.1:1027500-1120000 GCF_024489055.1 Chanodichthys erythropterus | reverse complement strand
TCCTGCACCCTCAGATCCTGACTCCAGATCAGCCCCGTCACCTCCGGGCGCAGGTCCGTCATGCCGTCCTCCTCCTCGTCCGCATCGCTGGTCACTGGCGGCTCAAGCATCACGTTCAGACCGACCGTCTGGGGCAAACACAAACACACTGAATACACGGAATTCACTCCACTTCACAATTACTGTAATTACACTTTCGAAATGAGAAAATACCGCTCTGAAATGCCATATTTGAGACAGCAGATGTTTTAACAGTTACTTTCAGCACTGACACTACCCAGGAGACAACATCGTTTTTGACACGTATCAAATAGAAACTCTAGGACACGTAACACTTTGCATGATAATGAATAAGCAAGTACGAGATCATGAATATGAGTCTAATTAACCAAAATGAAAGCAACTTTAACAGCTAAAGTTAGGCAGCTTTGTTGTTTTAATTCAGGATAGTTTACATAAACAGTGTTGTTACTGTTAACTAAAACTATTAAAAATCATGTTCGGTAAGTGAAATAAAAATAATTAAAAAATATATTTTAATTTGAATTTTTAAAATAATAAAAAATTAATTAATAATTAAAAATAAAATTGAAAGTAAAATACATTTTTATTTTTATCACTTGCCGTAATTTTCATTATTTTTATTTTATTTAAAATGTAATTTTAATATTACATTTTTTTTTTATAATATCATTTACATTTTTAAAATAAAATATTACTTTAAAATTTTCAGAAAATTAAGTTTTTTTTTAAATTAAATTAAAAGTAAAATAAATGTTTGTGTTTTTTCACTTACCGTTATTGTTATTATTTTAATTTAATTTAATTTGATTTAAAATGTAATTTTAAATATTCTAAATAAAATATAACTTAAAATTAAAATTAAAATATAAAAGTAAAAAAAAATGAAATAATTAAAAAAAATTAAATTAAAATTAAACATTAAAATCATAACAATAATAAAAATAATGGTAAGTGAAATAAATTAAAATTAAATTCATTTAATTAAATTTTTCAATTAAAAATTAAAAAATATAATATAAATAAATAAAATAAAAAATATATGAAACCTTCAACCTTAAAAACGGAAATAAATAAGTTTAATTTGAAATAAAATAAACCTGAAATAAAACAGGACTATACAGAAATATAAAAAAGCATGTACAGAATTACTAAAAATTAAACTAAAATGAAAAGTAAAGACTGAAAGTAATAAAGCAAAGTCAAAATATTAATAAATATTTTAATACAGGATAGTTTACATTTTATCTAGTAATAAACAGTGTTGTTACTTTTAACTAAACTATTAAAAATCATGTTCGGTAAGTGAAATACATACAAAAAATAATAATAATAATAATAATAATAATAATATTTTTTTCTTTTTTTAATTCAACCTTAAAAACTGAAAGTTGAAATACAAAAATTCATAAACCTGAAATAAAACAGGGCTATACAGAAATATAAAAAAGCACATAAAATTACTAAAACTTTAACTAAAATGAAAATAAACACTGAAAATAAAGCTAAGTCATAATTTTAATAAATATTTTACTACATACTATATAAATAATACTAAAATAACAATGTGCTGCAACACATGTAAGCAAGATCTTTACATTTAATTCACTTCCTCACCGATTTGCGATTGGCTAGGGTGACTTTGTGAGCTTGCTTGGTCAGGTCCTGTCGTCCAATCAGAGCGCAGACCTCCTCAGACCAATCAGAGCAGGGGTGTTCTCTGCACTGGTAGATGGCGTCTCTGATGGGCAGAGCCACACCAAACGGGACCGACTCCAGATCCTTCAGAGTAAATCCTGAGGTCAAAACAAGCATGTGTACAGTCACATGGCCCTTGTGACAAAGCTTAAAGATCTTATATAACTAAGCTAACGTAAACTAAAGTAAACCAACAAACGCTGCAGGATCTGAGACTGTTGATCCTGGGATTTTGGGATAAACACAATGGAAATTTCTACTGTCATGGCAGAGGAGCATGTTTGCAGTGTGTACGTGTGTTGAGCGTGTTTTTGGATCAACAGGATGTGCTGTGTTTCTGGAACCGCTCTGACCTGCGGAGGTCAACCACACCACCAGCTTCTCCGCCAGGCATCCGGGCGAAGGTGCGGGCTTCACGCCGCTCTGCCTGTGGAACACACCCCACAATCAAACACCGGAGGACTGCATCAGCTGACTAGAGTTAATGAGCCGGCACTTATCTAGAACAACAAACATGAGGCACATGACAACATTCATGAACCATACGTACCCTCTCAGAAAAGGATCGCTCGTGTTTTTCTTTTGCCCTGCGAAAACATGGACCAAAAACTTCACGGTCATTCAAATACACGAGTCCAAAAAACACTTTTTATCTGGTTTTGGTGTTATCCAATGAACTTGGATGTTTTCATTTATTCAAAGTGAATAAGCTTAAAATTGACCTCAAGTGAAAGTGAATAATATGAAAAAGCAATGTATATATATTTTTATATTATTCACTTTCTCTTCACTTTTAGAGAAATTAATGCTTTTATTCAGCAAGGATGGATTAAATTGATCAAAAGTGAAAGTTAGGATGTTTATAATGTTAGAAAAGGTTTCCATTTCAAAATAAATGATGTTCAAAATACACTATTAAAAATCATGTTCGGTAAGTGAAATAAATACAAATAAAAATAAAATTAAAATGAAAAAAAAAAATTAAATAACAGTAAGTGAAATGTACGGATTAGGGCCAAGCAATAATAAAACCATCTCAAGAATAAAGTTGTTAAATTTCGAGAAAAAACTCGTTAAATTACGAATTTGTTCTCATAATTTAACAACTTTTTTTTTCGTAATTTAATGCATTTATTCTCAACATTTTATCTCGACTTTTTTCTCGAAATTTAACAACTTTAACAACTCGAGATGGTTTTATTTGGCTTGGCCCTAATCCTCTTCCGTAGAAATGAATAAAAACTAAAATGTAAATAATTCATTTTATTTTTTAAATTAAAAATGTAAATTAAAATAAAAAATAAGCAATAAAAACTAAAATTAAAATAATAGCAGTAAGTGTAATGAATAAAAATTTAAATAAAAAAATTAAATAAAATATTTTTTATTTAAAATGTTTAAAATGAAAATTAATATATTAATATATATAATATTTTTTATTTTATTTTTTTTATTTTAAAAAATTAAATAATTACAATTAAAATAAAAAAATAAAAACATTATTTTATATACATATATACAAGTAAACAAAAAATGTACGTAGATGTTTTGATTTATTGTATAATGTATATGAAATAAATAAAAGTGAATAAGCTTAAAATTGACCTCAAGTGAAAGTGAATAACATGAAGAAAAAACATTCTAATAAGGAATATCAGAATGATTTCTTTCAGTGTCATGTGACACTGAAGACTGGAGTAATGATGTTGAAAATTCAGCTTTGATCACTGGATATAAATTACACTTTACTATATATTCACATAGAAAACAGCTGATTTACACTGGAATAATATTTCACTGTTTTACTGTATTTTTGTGTAAATAAATGAAGCCTTGCTGAGCAGAAGAGACTCTTTCAGAAACATTAGCCATACCGACCCCAAACTTTTAAACGGACGTTCCAGGGGAAAAAACAAAATATGCTGGTCATTTCATAACATAACAGCACTTAAGAAAAGTAATATTACCTGGGATACACATATAACTGTATCACCCAATAATTTCATAATAATTATTTAAATCAGCATTGGTCCGAATAGGTGCCAACATGGAAACATAATCAGCGCTTATTTTGTCCCAGAATTACTGTACTATTTACACAACTACTTTCAAGAAAAAGTTTATGTGGAAAATGATTTCATTATTCTAAAATAACTCAAAATATGATTTGAAATAAATGGAATTACACTGAAAAAGTAGAACTTAATTTTAGTAGTTTTGATGCTTCCAAATTTATGGTATCAATATTGGGCAAAATGTCTATATTTGTGCGTGTGTGTAATATAAAATATAAATGAATTCATCAGGGCACATGCTGACAGTAACGACGCCCTCAGCAGCCCTCTCAAAGCCCACCTGCTGACAGCCGGGAGAGGTACTTCAACACGTTTGAGGAGATGGCGTCCTCATCACCGACCACGTACAGGGCATAGCTCTGAGACAGACGGAGGAAGACAGTATTAGCAGTGGGACAGCACCTGTGTGGTTTTGGTTTGTCATGACAGTCACTCTGTCTGGTCGTGTGTGAGGGGGGGGGGGAGCGAACATGTTTCATCATGACGCGAGGCAGGAGTGAAGTCATCGACCACACGCATGACTGCATGCTTCACAACCGCAGTACAGGTGATACGCCGCTCACTCACAACTATTTCAGACGCAGCTGGGAAATTAAATGCGTTCAGGAATATTTTTTAAAAACAAACGAATAAAAATGACAAAGGAATGTAACTAAATTCAGCAAAATGCACTTAAGAAATGAGGAAATTTTATCGTGATGATAATGTTAACTAAAACTATTACGACTTTGTTAATTGAAATTGAAATTAAATTAAAATAATAAAATAAAAAAATATATAAAATATGAAATGTTGCCTGCCTTTATATATTTATATAGCTTTATATATTTTGCCTGCCTTGGGCAACTAGCTGAAACTGATTTTTCGTTAATAAAATTAAATAAAATAAAATTAAATTAAATAAAAAACAAAATATAAAATGTTGCCTGCCTTAAACTGACTTTTTGTTAATTGAATAAATTAAACTAATACAATAAAATTAAATAAAATTAAATAGATGCAAAAGTTCAGCTAAATAAAAATTGAAATGTTGTCTGCCTTGGCAACTAGCTGAAACTGATTTCTCGTTAAAAATAAAATAAAATAAAATAATAAAATAAAATAAAATAAAATAAAATAAAATAAAATAAAATAAAATAAAATAAAATAAAATAAAATATGAAATGTTGCCTGCTTTGGGCAACTAGCTGAAACTGATTTGTAGTTAGTTGAAAAAAATAAAATAAATAAAATAAAATAAAATAAAATAAAATAAAATAAATAAAATAAAATAAAATAAAATAAAATAAAATAAAATAAAAACAAAAAACATAAAATAAAATAAAATAAAATAAAATAAATAAAATAAAATAAAATAAAATAAAATAAAATAAAATAAATAAATAAAATAAAATAAAATAAAATAAAATAAAAAATTAGATGAAAAATTTCAGCTAAATGAAAATGTTGAAATGTCTGCTTTGGCAACCAGCTGAAACTGATTTTTCGTTAATAGAATAACATAAAATAAAAAAAAAATTATATATATATATATATATATATTATGAAATGTTGCCTGCCTTGGGCAAATATCTGAAACCGATTTTTAGTTAACTGAATTAAAATAATCAAAATAAATTAAACAAATAAAATAAATTTGTTACCCACCTTGGCAACTAACCGAAACTGATTTTTTGAAAATAAAATAAATTCTGAAGCGAAGCAATGCATTTTTGTAAGAAAAATATCCATATTTAAAACTAAAACATTTAATAACTAGCTTCCAGCAGACGACTGTACGCATCGAGTTACTCGTGGCGCAGTATGTGTACGGTCGTCCGCCGAAAGCAGATATTTTACTTTATAAAGTTATAAATATGCATATTTTTCTTACAAAAACTCTTCGCTTCTCTTCAGAAGGTCTTTATTAACCCCCTGGAGCTATATGGATTATATTTATGATGGATGGATGAGCTTTTTTGGGCTTTAAAATCTCACTCTCCATTCACTCCCATTATAAAGCTTGGAAGAGCCAGAATATTTTAAAGATTGTTTTTGTATATATATATATATGTATATATATATACATACAAACTCACACACACACAAACACACACAAGTGCTTATATCATCAGCCTGGTTCTTTAAACATCTGAAGACTGGATACACCATTTAAAGCAGCTTCAAAAAAGTCTACGTGATATTCTGGTCCCTTCTTCAACGTCTAATGGAGTATTTCTCCAGTCTAAACTTCCAAACAGGTGAAAACTTCAAGTCTGATAGCTTCGAAAAGTAATATCAGCGCACCTCTCCTCAAAACCTGCTCAACAAAACCACAACTCCACGCATGAGGCATAGCAATGCTGATGCTTTCGTTATCAATTACCACAAAATGTAATGGAGAGAAAGAAATGGTTAGAGAGAGAGAGAGAGTAGTTTAAGTATAGAGGGATTAAATGGATGCAGTAATGTTCTGGACTCTAATCTAAGGGACGGGAACGGTGGGGTAAACACAGCCCATAATGGAGTAACGATTCGTCAGCACCTCAGTGGGGTTGTGCGTCACTTCACTTTGCCTGATGGAAGGAAGTACAAAACAAACACACACACCATGACGCCCGTGACCCCTCGTATCGCCCTCTCCAGTGATTCACATGACTTCCACGGACTAATTAAGGAGGGGCATCAGTGCTGCTCGCAGGACACGGAGGACGCCCAGGGACGACTCGGTGCTCGCAAAATGTCATTATGATTAGCTTGCAGCACTTTGCCATCTAACTGCTTGACATTTCCACAGAACATGTGTGTGAGGCAAGGGCACGACACCCGCTCCTCTGCTCAGCGTTAACGCCCCCTGTTGGGCATCAGCAGTGACACGACCCTTCATTTCGTTTGAAAGAATTCAGTGAGGATGCATTAAATTGATCGAAATAAAGACATTTATAATGTAATCAGCATATGATTTATGAAAGATCATGTGAGAGAAAATTCAGCTTTGCATTTTAACACTACCAGCCTTGGGTAACTAGCTGAAACTGATTTTTTTGTTAATTGAATAAAATTAAATCAATTTTGTTAATTGAAAATAATTAAAATAATGAAATAAAATAAAAATAAAATAAAAAATAGATGAAAAACCTCAGCTAAATTAAAATTTTGAAATGTTGTCTGCCTTGGCATCTAGCTGAAACTGATTTTTTGTAAATAAAAAAAAAAAAAAATAATAATAATAATAATAAGGATCATGTGACACTGAAGACTGGAGTAATGATGCTGAAAATTCAGCTTTGATCACAGGAATAAATTATATTTTAAAGTATATTAAAATAGAAAACCACAATTTTAAATTGCAAAACTATATCACAATATTATTGTTTTTTCTGTATTTATTATGAAATAAATGCAGCATTAATGAGCATAAGAGACTTTGTTCAAAAACATTAAAAATAGTAATGTTTCCAAACTTTTGACTGGTAGTGTATATAAAAATAGAAAAGATTTATTTTAAATTGTAATAATATTTCACAATATTACTGATTTTACTGTATTTTTGATCACATAAATGAAGCCTCGGTGAGCAGAAGAAACTTTTTTCAAAAACATAAAAAAAAAAAAAAAAAAAAAAGTGACCCCAAAATGTTTCTAGAGTGACAACCTGATTTAAATGCAAGAGTCTGTCCCTTAAATTACCATAATATCAACCTCTAAATACATGTTTTCAGTCAGCAGTCAGTAATGATATTAATTTAAGTTTCACAAGCCGTTTGAGGTGGACTTCACTGGAAGTAATGACAGCTTGCAGTTTAATACGTGAGTCAGATAACCACTCTGACTGATTCACTGAGTTTATTCAGTCAAAGATTGGTCAGACTGATTCAAACTAACTTTTGAGTTTGGGACTGAATGAATCACTAAAAAAAACTGACTCAAGTGTTCGTGAATCGAAGTCAAATCACACTGTAGAACAGCTAGAGAATAGGGGTGAGATTAAAATATGATTTCTCCATGAGGTGAAAAGCTGTCTCGTGATATTGCCATGACGGAGTGTGAGGGTGAAATTAGGATAGAATATGCCATCGCTACATTTGGTTCATTTTTTTGTCCAAAGGACAAAATAATAATAATAATAAAAAAAGATATGACATCCAAAGTATATAAGGCAGTACAACTAGATCTCCTTTATTGAATCCAAAAGGTTTTAATTATATTTTGCTTCATATAAAGGTATTTTAAAGATTTTGAAGTGTGATTAAAATATCTTAAAATGTAATAAATGTATATTTTTTTTTATTCTGGCATGATTTTATATCATCATATATCAACATAGTGCAAAATGATATTAAAATTATGTGTAGAAGTCGTTGCTTTGTTATGAGAAAGAATGTCCGGAAAAATGAATTTCATTGATGTCATTCGGAGTAACCAATATAAAGGGACCATTTTGGATCAATATCATGTGACAGGATGTGACATCTTTCAGACACCTGCAAAGGACCACATGGTCGTGAAGCAAAGTAACTAAATCTCTCTTAACTATTTGATAAATTCATGTTTTCTCTTGATCATACGCATGTCCCGAAACATCAACCGCTATAAAACATGGAAAATGTTGAAGTATTTTAAAAACTTGTACTAAATATTAAATGTTTGATTGTTCTTTTGCTAGATATCAGCCTGTTAGCATTGTTTGAAAATATTGTCATTCGGTAAAACCGAAATTTTGGTGAAACCAAATTAATTTTTTGGGTGACAAATTTTGTCCGTCTTGTAAAAAACAAAAAAAACAAAAGCAGTGTTAATTGATTATAAAAACCACATTATCTCATTGTTAACACTTAATAAAACTTCAAAGTTAATTATATCTCCATTATGTTTTTAAAAAACTTATTCGTCAATGACCCATTTACATTACACCTCGACTGTCATTTTGCTAATTCAGTTGGATAGCGGTCGCTTCATTTCCATCCAACATGAGCAGCAGAGTCGTACGTTCACTGATCACGTGACGAGAGTAAGTGGCGAGATGACTGACGAGACTATGGCGGAGGATTCGCTGCACAACAGAGAGTCTAAAAGCGTCTGATAAATGTCTTATCTTGTAGAATGCGTGCTCAGCACCACGCTCCGTATTCAGAGTGTGCACACTCGCGAAATAGAAAGCGAAAGTAAAACGCAAACGCACATTCAAACACGATCTGTGTGAAGAGACTCGTATGAAATCATACAGGAGAGAAGCCTGTCAGTTGAGTTTGTGGCAAATATTTTTACAGTGCTTGAGTATTGTTGTCGAATTCATAAAGTAGAACAAAAATGAATGTCTCAAACCCCTACTAGAGAAGGACGTGACTACCTGAATTTGTCAGGAGTGTATTGGGTTTTAGAATATGGCTGGAATGGACCTGTAAAACCAGGCATAAAGACTGAACTTTTCTGTGGCATTTTGTTCCTTACCAGCACCAGTAGTTTGGTTCTCTCGCAGATGCCGGGCAGATAAGGAAAAGGCGCCACATCTTGCCCTCGGAGACAGCGACTGAGCCAGCTGAACACACACGGGACCCCTCCGTTCAGGAACACCGGCCAAGTCATCAGCTCCATCTGAGCTGCACACGGATGGACGACATGACATGTAAAGCTGAGCGACAAGCAATACAGAGCTGTTTATATTTCTTTAAAAATGATTATGGAGTCAGTATAATTTTGTAACATTTTTTAAAGAAGTTTCTTATCAGGGAGCATTTATTTAAAATACAGTAAAAATTGTGAAATATTACTACAATTTAAAATAGCTGTTTTCTATGTGAATATATAGTAAAGTGTAATTTATTCCTGTGATCAAAGCTGAATTTATTTGATTAAAAATACACTAAAAATTGTGAAATATTATTAAAATTTAAAATAGCCATTTTCTATGTGAATATGTAGTAAAATGTAATTTATTCCTGTGATCAAAGCTGAATTTATTTGATTAAAAATACAGTAAAAATTTTGAAATATTACTACAATTTAAAATAGCCGTTTTCTAAGTGAATATATTATAAAATGTAATTTATTCCTGTGATCAAAGCTGAATTTATTTGATTAAAAATACACTAAAAATTGTGAAATATTATTAAAATTTAAAATAGCCATTTTCTATGTGAATATGTAGTAAAATGTAATTTATTCCTGTGATCAAAGCTAAATTTATTTGATTAAAAATACAGTAAAAATTGTGAAATATTACTACAATTTAAAACAGCTGTTTTCTATGTTTATATATAGTAAAGTGTAATTTATTCCTGTGATCAAAGCTGAATTTATTTGATTAAAAATACAGTAAAAATTTTGAAATATTATTAAAATGTAAAATAGCTGTTTTCTATGTGAATATGTAGTAAAATGTAATTTATTCCTGTTATCAAAGCTGAATTTATTTAATACAGTAAAAATTGTGAAATATTACTACAATTTAAAACAGCTGTTTTCTATGCATCTATGTACTTCTATGTATCAATTTAATGCAAACTTACTGAAAAAAGCCTTAATTTCTTTAAAAAATAAAAATCTTACTGAGCCCAAACCTTTGGAATATACATTGCAGGACCATTTAAGTGAACAGCAAAAAGGTGATTAAAATGATGAAAAACTTAAATTATGATCAGTTAATGCATCAAAAAACAAGCATTTATATACAAATCTGACAAAATAACATTTTAAAACATATTTACTAATTAATATAAATATATTAATATATTATAAATTAAACAATACATTATTTATATTCTAGAGAAAAAAAAAAAACTTTAAAAACTGGCCTACTCTGAACAAATATGCATATACACAAAATACATAAAAAAGACAAGACTTGAAATACTTCCTGCCTTAACTTCCCGTTTCGAATGGAAATGCATCAACACAGGAGAGAACAAACCTTTTTAATGAAGTTTTAAAAACTTTTAACCAAGTCTCAATGTTGAAAAATAAAACTATAAAACTATTGTCTATTTTATGCGTCGACTACCAACAGAACGCTACAAGGCCTGTCACTCAAACCCTCCACGAGGCTGGAAGCATAACGCCTAACAGGTCAGCACTGTCTGGTGAATGAATAGAAATGCCTTTAGCTGCTAATGAGGAGTCCCGACCGCATCGATCGGCTCGTACCTTGATCAATCACGCAGGCCTCCTTGAACGTTTTGATGAATGAGGGGTAATCGCGCCAGTACAGATCAATGAAATCCTCCAGCTGTAGGTCCCTGATGAAATGAGAGAAAACATGATTCGTTGGTAACAGAGTCGTCAGGCGGTCAATATATACACTAATACTGGAATAAAAGCCAGACCAGGGCATGACTCACACGGCACAGTTTAACACGCCGCTGATTAATGAGATCTGTGGTTTGGACGCTGTACGCCTGAAGACTCATTACCAGTGCTAACCAGTGCGGTATTGACCAATATTGTGAATATCACTATTAACATGCTTTTTATTTGTATTATTTCATCTCAACAGCTTCTAAACAGGATCTATCTTTGAGTGCAGCCTCCTGTTTCTCACAAAAATCAGTTATATATATATATATATATATATATATATATATATATATATATATATATATATATATATATATATATATATATATATATATATATATATATATATATATATATATATATATATATATATATATATAATATATTATATTATATTATATTATATTATATATATATATATATATATATATATATTATATATATTAGTAAGTGTTTTCGCAAATATAATATAGTATATAGTGTTGTAGTATGCCGTTATTTTTTGCGCTGTTATTTTTTGATAAAAACGAAAGTTTTTGTTTTTGTTAAATAAAATAAATACATAAAGTATTTTGTTTTGATAGATAAATAAAATAAAGTTTTTTTTTTTTTTTTAATAACTGTTTTGTTTTGATAAAGTGTTTTGTTTATAGAATATATAAAATAATTTATAATACAAATATGATGTGATATATTAAATAAAATATACAAAAGTTATGGTCTCATAATTTTGTATAAAACTGTATTGTTTTAAAAGTATTTTGTTGTAAAAAAGGAATAAATAATTACTACTTTGTTTTAATAAAGTATTTTGTTTTGAAAAAATTATTAAATAATTACTACTTTGTTTTAATAAAGTATTTTGTTTTGAAAATTAATAAATATTTATTACTTGGTTTTAATAAAGTATTTTGATTTGTAAATGAATAAATAATTACTACTTTGTTTTAATAAAGTATTTTGTTTTTTGTAAATAAATAAATTAAATACATAGTGTTTTTTTTAAATAAAGTATTTTGTTTTGATAGATATACAAAATTACTATGCTTTAATAAAGTTTTTTTTTTTTTGGTAAATAAATAAATGCATATTGCTTTTTAATAAAAGTATTTTATTTTGATAGATAAAAATAGTGTTTTGATTTAATAAATATTTTGTTTTGATAAGTAAAAAAATTACAATTTAATTTTAATAAATAAAGTATTTTGTTTTGATAGATAAATAATTACTGTTTTAATAAAATATTTTTGGTACATAAATTAAATACATATTGCTTGTTAATAATTTATTTTTTTTTTGCTTGTTAAATTTTGTTTTGATAGATAAGTAAAATAAATAGTGTTTGTTTTGATAAAGTGTTTTGCTTTTCGTAAATACATAAATTAAATACAGAGTTTTTTTAATAAACAAAGTACTTTGTTTTGAGAAATATTTTTTTTTATAAGTAACAAATACAGTTTCGTTTTAATAAATTAAGTATTTTGTTTTGATGGATAAATAATATGTTTTAATAAAGTATTTTTTGGTAAATAAAGTAATTTTATTTTGAAAGATAAATATTGATTTTCAAATTTTGATTTGTTTTGATTTAATAAAGTATTTTGTCTTGATAAAATAAATAGTGCTTTGTTTTGATTTGTTTTTTTTGTTAAAATTTTTAAAGATTATTAATTTATTTATTTATTTAAATTAAATTAAATAAACTTAATATATATAAAATATTTTGACAGAATGAAGACTAATAACATGAAATTGTTTCTAGTGGTCATCTCTGAATAATAAAGTGACAATTATTTTCAAAAATAACAGCAGGTTAAATTTTATGTTTCAAGAATGAATGGGCTGTCTGGTTGAAAGTATGGTTCCTGACTGAGAGAAAACCATTTAAATATATTAATAAATATATAGAGATGTGTACCCAGATATTGCCCAGCCCTATTGCTGACCTACAAACAACAGGCACAAGAACAATATGCACAAGTCAACAGAGGATTATGGTTACGGCTGGTCTTATCTGGTCTTACAATGCATTATAATACAATGCTTTTAAATTTCAAGCCCACATGGGTTTATCAAACGGGAACCAATTAAACTCTCACTGCTGTTTTGTTTTTGTCCACATGACGGCATGCACTTGACATTTTAATAAACAATGAAAAACATTACAGCTATTTATCCTATTAATAATTAGTGTACAGCACAAAGAAATGCTGCACTGGGAGTTGGGTGACATGAGTCATCTGGTCTCACCCACTTTATTCATTATTATTCCTATCAAAATTAAAATAATTACTTGGCCAGCTGTTGCAGCAGCCCGACCAGCGCTCTCGCCCCGCTGCGCTGCAGCTCGTCCAGCTTCAGGTCTTCATAGAGCAGATGCAGAACGTAGAAGAGCACCGGGATGTGCGGGAAGAGGAGGGCGGACGACTCCAAACCCAGAGCAGACTCGTGGTCATCCACTCCACCAGGGGGCGACACCGCCTCCAGGCCTTGAACGGCCACCACAGGTCGCATGGAAACTTGCCAATGGTAGTCAGAGCAACGGAGGTACGCCCAGTCCTGTTGAAGTCACAACCATCTTTATTAGCCTTTCTGTAAATCTAAATCAACATTTCAACCGGACGTTCAGAGAACAGATGACCTCTGACCTCATCTGAACCCGTGTCGGCAGGACGGGCCTTCTTCGGGGCGATTACTGGAGAGAGAGGCACTTCAAAATGGAGCTGTGGAGATGCAATCGTGTTAAAGAGCACTTCATTCTCCAACGAGACACTTCACTTTTGTTTTAATAAATAAAATAGTGTTTTGTTTTAATAAAGTATTTTGTCTTGATAAAAAAAAATACATATATAGTGCAAAACATTTTGTTTTGATACTTTTACAAATATGTATTTATTTAAACAAAATTATACAAACTGCAAGCAACAAAAAAAATTCTGAAATATACGGTGTTTTGTTTTAATAAAGTATTTTGTTTGATAAAAATTAAAGTATTTTGTTTTTGATAAATAAAATAAATAGTTTTGTTTCAATAAATATTTTGTTTTGATAGTGTTTTTCATTGATAAAATTAAAATCTTTTTTTTAATATTTTTATCAAAAAATATTTTATTAAAACAAAACACTATATATGTATTTTTTAATTAAAGGATTAAAAATATTTATTTATTTAAACAACAATATATAAACCATATGCAAGCAAATACAATCTACAAAATAACATTTCTGAACACTTTACATAAGATCTACGCAAAAAAAAAAAAAAATTAAAGATCATATTTAAAGATTTAGATTGTACTGGGCAATATATCAATAATTATCATATTAATATATCAATAATAATAATTTAATATGACTAATTTTAAACTGTATGCAAGCAATTAAGATCTGCAAAAACTGAAATATACCGTTTCGTTTTAATAAAAGTATTTTGGTTTTGATAAATAAAATAAACAGTTTTTTAATAAATCAAGTATTTTGTTTTGATAAATTAATTGTGTTCTGTTTTAATAGTATTTTGTTTTGAT
The DNA here is from genome assembly GCF_024489055.1 of Chanodichthys erythropterus. Taxonomy (NCBI): domain Eukaryota; kingdom Metazoa; phylum Chordata; class Actinopteri; order Cypriniformes; family Xenocyprididae; genus Chanodichthys; species Chanodichthys erythropterus. The sequence goes on along the minus strand of NC_090225.1, from coordinate 1,105,407 downwards.
AAATAAAATAAACTTTTTTAATAAATGTTTTTTGTTTTGATAAATAAATAAAAGAAAGTTTTGTTTCAATAAATATTTGTTTTTGATAAAGTGTTTTGTTTTAATAAAGTATTTTGTCTTGATAAAAAATACTTAGTGTTTTTATATAAGAAACATTTTGTTTTTTTACATTTTTTAAAAATTAAAAACTTTTTTAAAAATATGTATTTATTTAAACAAAATTATACAAACTGTAAGCAACAAAACAGAATTTCTGAAATATACAATGTTTTGTTTGATAAAAATGAAATAAAGCATTTTGTTTGATAAAATAAATAGAGTTTTGTTTCAATAAATATTTTGATAGTGTTTTACATATATAGTGTTTTATTTTAATAAAGTATTTTGTTTTGATGAATAAATATTTAAAAAATATATATTTTTATTTATACAAAAATATATAAACTATGCAAGCAAATAAGAAAAACAAACTGAAATATATTTTTGTTTTAATAAATAAAGTAATTTGTTTGGATAAATTAATAGTGTTTCGTTTCAATAAATTATTTTGTTTTAGATCAAATAAATTGTGTTCTTTAATAAATCAAGTATTTTGTTTTGATAAATAAAATAAATGGTGTTTTGTTTTAATAAATATTTTATTTTCATATAGGTGTTTCGTTTTAATAAAGTATTTTGTTTTGAGAGATAAAATGGTGATGTTTTGATAAATATTTTTTTTTAAATTTTAAATTTATTTAAACAAAATTATATAAATTGTATGCAAACAAATAAGATCCACAAAACAAAAAATATACAGTGTCTAAATAAATCTATTTTTTGATAGATACATACAACAAATAGCGTTTGTTTTAATAAATATTTTGTTTTGATAAATAAAATAAATAGCTTTGTTTCAATAAATATTTGATTGATAGTGTTTCATTTATAAAAAAACATATATAGTGTTTTGTTTTAATAAAGTATTTTGTTTCGATAAATAAATATTTTTAAAAAATTAAAAAGATTTTTAAAAATATTTATTTATTTAAACAAAAATATATAAACCATGCAAGCAAATTAAAGCTACAAAACAAAATTTCTGAACACTTTACACAAGATTTACACACACAAAAAAATTAAAAAATCATATATAAAGATTTAGATTGTACTGGGAAATAATTATTTATCATATTAATATATCAATAATAATCATTTAATTTGTAGAAACAAAATTAATGTGTACTAAATTGTTTTATATGCTTACCTGAAAACATGCAAAAAAAGGTAAATGTAAAAAATTAAGTAAATTGTATATCTTGTGTAAAGTTTTAACGTATTTGTTGATCAATCCTAGTGTCCAAACACAGAAAACTCCTCATATTCCTCAAGGTTAGACGGACACAGAGGTCACACTCACGTTGCGTGTCCACGTCAGCCGCTCTGTGTTGTAACCCATCATTGTCATTAGGCATGTAACAAACAGATTCCACTCCAGGTGCATGCTGGGACCTCCAGGGGCGTTATAGCTGTTATACCACTTGACCAGCACTTTCATGGCAGTGTCCTTGGGTAAAATAAACCTGATGGCCTGCAGGCAGCGTTTGACTGTGGGAATGAAAGAAAGATCAGCTGTTAATAACCAAAGTCACTGCCACAATTGTGGCGCTTTCTCTAATATTTCAGTCTCTAGAGAAGCCTCGTCATTCACTACAGTAAAGTTGACCGAGTGGATGAGTGAGTGAGTGGAGGCGGGGCTAATTAGCATATTCATAGATCCACGTATACTAAATGAAGCAAGGGTGTCGGGTAACATTCAAGCTATTTTAAGGCATCTTTTCACAGAAAAAATTTCATTTTGGTGAGTTTAAAGAGACTTTGACGCATTATTCATGTCTGAAGCGCAAATATGTGGGAAGAGACGCATGCTGAAGTTTAATACCCAAGTCTAACCAATTGTTATGATGATGCACCACTAATACATGTGATTTAGTCAGCTGTCACCACAGATCTCTGATGAATTAATACCATAATATTAGATTAACATTAAAAATAACCTAATTTTTAGGTCGTATCGCCCGCCCCCATGTGTGTACATCAAATGTAAGTGTAGGTGAAGATAATGGAGATGAATGTTCTCCGCGGAGGTGATCCTATAGAAGGTGCGCACGGAGGGGGCCGGCACTTCAAAGGACACAGCCGGAGCTGGAACACACATCTGAGCGAGGGGGCGGAGAACAGAGGGGAACCGAGCGAAGGGCCACTACACTCGAGGAGGTTTATAGATGACTGTTTGCCAAAGAGCTCGACTGCGTGACACGGGGGATACATGACCTGATACAGAGAGGGTGTTGAGACATGAGGGTAGAGTCGGGTTGATTTCTGCAGGAAGATGAATTTTATTCAGGGTTTTTTTGAGTAAAAGCCTTGTTATGTGTATCAATACTTAAAGGATTAGTTCAGTTCAGAATTATAATTTGTCATCCAAGTTGTTCATGTCTTTCTTTCTTCAGTCAAAAAGAAATCGAAAATCATTGCAGGATTTTTCTCCATATAGTGGACTTCACTGGGGTTCAACGGGTTGAAGGTCCAAATGTCAGTTTCAGTGCAGCTTCAAAGAGCTCTACATGATCCCAGACGAGGAATAAGAGTCTCATCTAGAGAAACCATCAGACATTTTATAAAAAAATACAACTGTATATGCTTTATAAACACAAATGCTCACCTTGCACTGCTCTGTGATGCTCCATGCATGACGTAATCATTTTAGAAAGGTCATGTGTGACGTAGGCGGAAGTACCGCGATAATCTCATTTTCTCCTCCAACTTCAAAATCATCCGACATCATTGTTTTACCTTTTTTTGTAAAGGACGTTTGACTTAGTCTTTGCACATTCTCTTTGTAAACACTGAATCAGTACTTCCGTGACCTTTCCAACATGATTACGTCATGCGTGGAGCATCACAGAGCAGTGCAAGATGAGCATTTGTGGTTAAAAAGTATATAATTATATTTTTTTTATTAAATGTCCGATGGTTTCTCCAGATAAGACTCTTATTCCTCGTCTGGGATCATGTAGAGCTCTTTGAAGCTGCACTGAAACTGACATTTGGACCTTCAACCCGTTGAACCCCAGTGAAGTCCACTATATGGAGAAAAATCCTGCAATGTTTTCCTCAAAAACCTTCTGAAGAAAGAAAGACATCTTGGATGACATGGAGGAGAGTAAATTATCAGGAAATTTTAATTCTGAACTAATCCTTTAATATAATTTTTTTTAAAAATCTGAAATTTGAAAAATTGTATTTTATATGGAAACATTTCCCTTTTCCACGAAAAAAATAAAATAAAAATTGCAACTTTTTAATCTCAGAATTCTGAATTTATTTCTTGCAATTCCAAGTCTTTTAACACCCAATTCCGAGTTTGTACCTTGCATTTTTAAGAGTCAAAGGGGACCTATTATGCCGTTATTGTGTGTGTCCCTTTAAATGCAAATGAGCTGCTCCTTTCCAGAAGAGGGCGGAGCTTTAACAGCTCAACAACAACAAAGCTGGAGAATCTCACGCAGCCAAAATGAGGAAAGTGTTCAGCCTTACATTGTTCAAACCGACACTGATGGAGAGACTCAGGAAGAAGTTACAACTTTTAGAAACGATCCCTTTAAGGTTAAGACATACACATAATAATTTCAATAAATAAACTAAATAAATGTGTCAGGTTAAAAATAGTTAATGCACTATGAACTAACATGAACAATCCTTAAATTTTGTCTTTTACATAACATTATTCAAGATTAATAAATGTTTTTAAAAGATATCACTCTGTAAGCTAATGCATTAACTAACATTAACAATGAGACCGTGTTATTTTTGTAATGTCATATTCATTAATTTTAGACTACACTCTAAAAAATGTTGAAAATGGTTGGGTTGAAAATGGACAAACCCAGTGATTGGGTTGATTTTAACCCAACTGTTGGGTTAAATGTTTGTCGAACCTGCTGGGTAGTTTTTTTATTTAACTCAACTATTGATTAAAAATTACTGTATTGATCACTTAAAATGAACCCAAAATATGTTGGAAGTGAACATGTATTAGTATGTTTAAGAAATGAAAATAATTAATAATTAAACATGAAATTGCTTATTAATAAATGTTCACCTTTTGATTATTATTGTTGCCTCTTGTAATTATGTGTCTGATTTTTAATTTCCAACATATTTTGGGTTCATTTTAAATCAGACATACAGTCATTTTTAAACAATAGTTGAGATAAATAAAACTGACCAGCAGGTTGATCAAACATTTTACCCAACTGCTGAGTTTGTCCATTTTCAACCCAACTTGGGTTGTTTTTAACCAAGCATTTTTTTAGAGTGTATGACTGGATATATTTTTTTGAAGAACTTTATTAGTACGTTATTGCAATAATATGTTTTTTGGTCAAAAGTATAATTCAGTATTAAATTGAACTTGTTTAATTCCCGTCATGATGCACAAAGCTTGATGTCTTGAAACCTCTCAGTGCTTCTGTAGTCATTTTGTAAAACTCAGATCATGGTTTATTTGTCATAAATGATGTGCCCAAGGATCTGTCACTAATGAACGCACTTATGCTTTACTGCGAAGTACAACTGTGAGTCATTCCTGCCACTTTCTACATTTAGACATTTGACCTTTTCTAATGTGTTTACTCTAATTATTTCAGGAAGTATACATGATACATGCTTTGGGTCTGTTCATGTCATTAGAGCTGTTTGCTATTGACTTATTACCATTACAATGTTCGCCACCAAGCATCGTGGGCACAGGTTTCCCATGGCGTCTTTGACTGATTGCGTGCGACATCAACCCATCCAGCTTTCTTTACAATTTTCTCAATTAATGCCAGCTTCCTGTTAATAAGTGCTTTAGTTTGAAAGTGCTTGTCTTTGTACCTCTAATAAAGTGGCATTTTATTCAGGCCCATCCTGACCTTTTGCTGTTTGTTTGCTAATTAAGCTCCAAGCAAAGTCATTGAGAGTGTGGTGGTGTGACGCTGAGCGATAACGGATAAAAGAAGTGGAAAATGGCATTTTAGATATCCCTAATTCATATTTAGTTGTGAACAAAAGACTTCATGCCTTAAATGTAGATATTCATCGCTGGACGTGGTCACTGTTCTCTCAAGAATTAGTTTTTTACAAATTTTAGTATTTTAAAAGACCAAGGGTCTTCACATCTTTACTGACCTCCGATGTGTCTTCAACAAGCTGTGTGATTTGAGGAATCATTCATGCCTCGAGCTCAAGCTTGTGGGACAGATTACATACTGAATCCTAATACTTTTAATTACGATCCAAAAAGTATGAGGAATAGCGATAATCATGCATGCAAAACAATTTTTTTTTCCTATAAAAATGTCTCACTTAAATATGGACGCCCATAACTGCAGATTTTTATTCCACTTTTACAGAATTCGCTTTTTAAGGACTACAACAAACGGCTGGTAGGAACTACAACAAGCTTCTTCCTGGGTTTGTGACATCACAAACCCTAAAATTTACATAAACTCCACCCCCGAGAACACACAACAAAGAGTGACGAGACGAAACGTAAATGCTGGTTATAATATTGATGACAAATAAAAACGAGACTAAATGTAGTTTACAAAATAAAAACTATTCTAAAATGTCTTAATTTTCGTTGACCCAAACGAGACGAGACGAAACGTTATTTCGTCTTGTTTAGTCGCGTTATGATCATTATTTTGCAGTATTTCTGTTTCCTGTGTCTCACTTAGTGTTGCTTTCGTCAACGAAAATTATGACTAAATATCGTCGTCAACGAACCTTTATCACATGACAAAAACGAGACGAGATGCAAAGTAAATGCTGGTCATGTGACAATGACTATAATTATATGCATAATGCAATATTGTTGACGAATAAAAATGAGACTAAATGTGGTTTACAAACTAAAAACTATGCTAAAATGTATTAATTTTCGTTGACCAAAACGAGACTAAAAGTTATAACGTTATTTCATCTCATTTAGTTGCGTTATTATTATTATTTTGCAGTATTTCTGTTTCCTGTGTCTCACTTCAGGGGCTGCATCAGGTCGCACTGCGCAGACGCAGGCGACGTCACTTCCTATGACATAGAGAAAGGGACCGATATGTAGGTAATATGTAAATTTCACATGCTCATAACTTGCACAGATCATAAAATGCACATCATTATTTAAAGCAGATTCTCACAATTAACATGAATCCAAAATCAACATAATATATTGCGTTGATCACAAGATATCATTGAATGATTTAACATGCTTGGCTAAAAACATGTCTCTCATCTTTCCGGGATGCAATGTGTATCCAATGTTCCCGGACCCATCCATGTTAGTTTTCCAATGTGGAATAACACAAAATGCTCAGCTTTTTAATGCATCTAACCATTTTGAAAAACTCCTAACGAGTGCTGGGAAGTGCCTCTAAACCAGAGTTTACCGCCATCTAGCTGCGAAAAATACTACTACTTTATGCTATCACCACAAAACTTGAACCAGATGCAACTCAAACCGTATTGCCTTCCTGAGTTATTCCATATCAAATAAAAAAATGAAAAATTATAAAAACAATTATATATTTTATAAGCAGTTTTTCAGCATGAAAATGTCCAAATGTAATGTAATTTATATTTTCTAAAAATTTAAAAAGTGTTTTATCAAGTGATACCTACCTTTTGACTCTCCTTGCTACAGTTTTGGAGACTTTACATTTGTGTAGGGCTGAGTATTGTCACAATTTTCACAATTCGATTCGATTACTATTCACATGCTTTCGATTCGATTCAATTACGATTCGATTCAATATCAATTATTTTGGATGCAGTATTTCAGTTTCAGTACATGGCAAATTTTCTAGAGGAAAAAAATCTCTCAACTAATGCTGTAAACTACACATGAGAGTCAGCTGGTACTATTATAATAATATTGAAGATTAAATTAACTTATTTATATACAAACACTTAAATTACACTCAATGTTATTATTATAAATAAAGTTTAGAATTACATAATCATATTTCTACTCCAATTCATTTTTTTGAAATATAAACATTTAAATCACGGCTGATTTATTCAAACATGCATTAAATATTGAAGAACATTAAACAATTATAATGAATATGTAACGGTGCATAGCTATATTTATCAGAATGCTGCTCTCTAGAGTTCACTTTTCTAGCTGACTAATGAGTTTATGGTCACTGAATGTGTTTTTCTGAGGTAAATGTGACGTCACGTGACATTGAAGCTGTTTTATTGAGTCTGAAACACTGATTGAGCGATTACACGAGACATGATACGGATTTCAGTAAGTTGTACTGTATATTTTAACATACCTTCAGATGTTCATGTTTATTTCGCTGTAACTGGTATTAAAGCGGAGGAGAGGATGATCACATGCTTCTCTTTAACTGAGGCGCTAAAGCGATCCGTCACGCCACATTAAACAGCGCCAAAACGCTATTTATTTTCTGAATCTCATAATAAGATGGACGTCGTTTGAAATCTGAGACTTTGCTTCATATCAAAAGTAACAAAGATTATTGCGATTTATTGGATGGGAGGAGCTACATATTCTGCTCATTCATCAACTGAAAACAGACTAGACTAATCGATTCTTGGGATTTAAGAATCGATTAAAATCGAGAAATCGATATTGTTTACCCAGCCCTACTTTTGTGTAGCCTGACTACGTCAGACTTCCTACTTCCGCTCAATTTCATTTCACTTCTGTACTCAGTCTGATACAGCGTCAGAGCTTTCTGTTTGCCACCGGTCTGGAAACAGCCGGGCCAATCAACGAACAGAGGGCGGGCTGAGAGCCGTGACGTAGATGCTAAGCGCCGAGTTTTACATTGTAGGTTAGAGAAATCGAAAACCGAAACGACCGCGGAAATGGGTAACGAGACACGGGATGCAATTTGCTCTGTTATGGAGAACATTCAACTCCACATTTTCCAAACTGAAGCCAGAACAAGAAGAGTGTTTGATAAACATTTGTTTTATCATGTGTTTACAACAGGTTTACAGTGGAAGTTCAATCATAGATTTGAGTTCGATGCATGATGTCTGTGCGTCGATGCGGCTGTACAGGCACATAACATACGTCATAACTAAACGTATCTGATTGGCTTACGGGTAACCAATGATTTTAAACTTCAGAAAAGCGCCCCCCAGCGAGAGAGAAAACACTTCTCTATTATGCCATTCCAGACTCTGTCTACGAAGCAAAGTGAAGTAGCAGGTATTAGCAGGCTAACTTTTGTGTATGTCGCTCAGAAAAAAACCTCTAAAAAAGCCTTCAGGTTTTAAAGAGTTAAGAGACATCAAGGCATTATAAAGTATTATCTCCAAGGTAACAATAACATAATAAGATAACCTTGTTTGAAATGGGTTTTGGTTTTGTCTATACTTCTATGTTCTTATACTATATTGACTAGGATAAATAGAATTGCATTACTAAAAAGAGACTAAAATACAATTTTCATTGACTAAAACTGGACAATGTCATCAGTTTTCGTCGACTAAAACTAGACGAAAATAGTCATGGATAATTTTGATTAAAATGCTCAGTTGACTAAAACTTGACGACTAAAAAGAGTATAAATGTGACTAAAAGTAATAAAAACTAAAATGACAGCTTGACACAAAGACTAGACTAAAACTAAAATTAAAAAAGGCCGCCAAAAACAACACTAGATTCTCCAGGTTTGTTGTTGTTGAGCTGTTAAAGCTCCGCCCTCTTCTGGAAAGGGGGCGGGAGCAGCAGCTCATTTGTATTTAAAGGGACACACAAAAACGGCGTGTTTTTGCTCACACCCAAATAGGAGCGAATTTGACAAGCTATAATAAATGATCTGTGGGGGATTTTGAGCTGAAACTTCAGACACATTCTGGGGATCTTATATCCCATCTTGTGAGAGTAGCTATTCAAGTGTTTTAGTAAACATTCCTATATTTCTTCACATCACAATATATATGTATTGCAGAAAATAGTTTCAAGCAGCCCTAACGTGGGGTGTTTTAAAACAAGTGTTTTGATGGCTTGTTGCGCCTTTTCAAACACACAAACAGCATGTGACTCAGCTCTGTGCTGCATTGGAAGCGATGCATCACGCTGTTGGACAGTATTTATCCGAGCGCTTTCTCTTACCCAGATCTGAAGTGGCCACCTCAGGAATGGTGATTCTTAACATGGAACCGGAGCTCAATTCCTGAACAAAAGAAAAATGAGAGGCGAATATTAGCAGCACATATTACATTAGCAATACGAATCTACAGGCATCACGTTTCTATTTATATCTGGTCAAATTTAGTCAAAAGCAACCAGACTACTGTTGTTCCCTTTGCTAAAATAACTCGAAAACAAAAGAACAATTGCAATGCAGCAGGCATTCTACAATGACTTGGACGAAAACAAACCTTAGACGCTGGCTATTTTTAAAACCCTTTCTCTGAAGCATATCATCCCACATAAGTTGGTCGCGGCGAGATTGCTTTGACAGGCCTGCGAGGGGATTTCTTCTGGTAGGACATGACGTTCAGTGGGAAATGACAACGCAGAGGGGCTGACTGCAGGGGAGCAGACTTTATTGAGTCTTGTCAAAACAGTGACGGGCTCCTGGTGCACATGTCTGAGCCGCCACACCATGTCGGTCATGTCCTGTTACTGTGGCAGCCCTCAATTACAGCCGGGCACCGAACGGCAAAAGCAATTACCAGATCCTGCCTTTAGCAGCAGTGGTCAGCACAAACACAAACGCAAGCATCTTGACCCTCTCTGACATTTTGAAAATGCATTTAGAACGCAGATGCTGCATTTATGTCGATGGTACAGACGATATGTCGAGCGAGCCGTGCATTTTGAGATTACAGGCATCGGATAAAAACTGTGATTCATCTACAATGAATAAAATACAGTGTTCAGTATTATGCATAAATTGTAATTAATTCAGTAAACAATGCGTCTAAACAAATGCACTGTATGTTAGAGATCCAAAATATATTGGTAATTATATCCATGTTGGCCAACATTTATTAATTATAATTATTTTGTATAATATATATACACATATATATATATATATATATATATATATATATATATATATATATATATATATATATATATATTATATTATATTATATTATATTATATTATATTATATTATATTATATTATATATATATATATATATATATATATATATATATATATATATATATATATATATACTATAATTAATTATAATAATTGCAAAACAGATTGTTTCAGGGCCAAAGTTTTTTTTATGCAAGTTTTAAAAAGTATCGACTATAATAACACAAGATGCGCCACTTGTATTGTTTTGAATGGGAGAAAGTGCAACGCGCAATATGGCGGAATAAGTCCCGCCTTCTAAATAAGAGCCAATCGCTGATTGGTAAAGTCATTGCATCACTACAGCAGCCGTTAGAAGCTCCGGTTCTTATAGAAACAGTCAGACGTGCACTTGCACATGCGCATTAGCTAGATCAAGCCTGAAAAACAGTTTGTCGTCATGATTTGAGTGTTTAGAAACTAAATTTATGAGTGATTTCAAATATGAAATTTAATCCAAAAGCTTGACGAACAGTTTTGGAGAATTTGATGTTTCCCCATTCAAAGAGATGGGAGCTGCGCTTGCATGCACGAGAGGCGTTTCTAAGATGGCCACCGAGTGAAATTACTCATCTTAAAGGGACTTTGGTGTCAGTGTGTTAAAAAGTATTAAAGTATTAAAAATTCAAATTCACCCTGTATATTTTTTACATGCATGTTATAGATCTCATTCTGAACAATTCATCCATGCATGTTTCTTTTTTTATTATGACCTCTCTTTAATCACAATGTCATAACTTGACCTTCTGGGCCCAGTTTTTCAAAAGGTTTAATCCGGATAAAATTGATCCGGATTTAGTAATCTTTTTTTGCGATCCGTGATCACGTAATCTTTTGGAGCCAGTTTTTTAAAGCAACATCGGATTGGATCAATCTGATCCGGATAGGAACTTTTCAGGATCACCAAATCTGGATTTCCAGTGCTCTACGGAGGCCCTAAAGGGACATGTTGATAGAAAGAATATGGGTTTTGAATTAAATATATTTTTGTTGGATATTTACAGTTGTTTAGGGATTGTTTTATGGCACCAAAATTTCTTTTTACTTTACAGTAGGTTACCGAAAGGCTAAATATGTAGACTAATGTCTGCATTTAATTTATTACTTTAACAGTTAAACTAATCAAGAGCAAGATAAAAAGGTGTATGTATATTACATGATAAAAATGTTGTATTTTTTGACTAGTTTAAAGTTTTACTACATTTTCCTCCTGGAATCCACCTTGAAATCCTACCCCCTGTTGGGATCAGGATAATCCTGTTTTTTTGGATCAAAGTGATCCAAATCCTACAAAAAAGTTCTGAAAAACCCAAACTAAAGGTTTGATCCAGACCAAAACCAAGATTGGATTACGTGATCTAGTTTTTTTCTTTTGAAAAACACATTTTCAAGATTTGATCCAATCCGTTATCCAAAATCCTAGTGGATTACTTTTGAAAAACCGGGCCCTGGTGAAAAGTTTTTAGTCCGTTTAAAACGCAAAATCTCAAAATTCAATTAAAAGCTGATTACGTAATGCGTGGCGTATCTCAAGAGCAGTGCAAGATGAGCATTTGTATTTAAAAAGTATATCATTTTTGTTTTCTTTTTAGAAAATGTCCGATGGTTTCTCTAGATCAGACTCTTATTCCTCGTCTGGGATCATGTAGAGCTCTTTGAAACTGACATTTGGACCTTCAACCCGTTGAACCCCAGTGAAGTCCACTATATGGAGAAAAATCCTGGAATGTTTTCCTCAAAAACCTTCTGAAGAAAGAAAGACATCTTGGATGACATGGAGGAGAGTAAATTATCAGGACATTTTAATTCTGAAGTGAAGTAATCCTTAACATAATAACAGCCCTCTTCCTCATCTCTAAAAGAGCATTATAACGATGTCAGTAACGCTCAGCTTTGACTCAGGAATATCAATAAATATGCTGAGAGGTGACGGCTGCACTAACCAGCGTGACTCTGTTGCTGACGGGGTCTCGGAGGGTCTGGATGCGAGGTGCAGCGTGCTGGAATGGAGAGTCGTCCAGCCATGATGACTCGTGGTGCTGCGTAGAGCTGCGGAACTCCAACACCGGAGACGGCATGCCAATCTGAGACCAGGAGATGAGGAATCAGATAATAAAACACAAAAGCATTAAAGAGTGACAAGGTTCATGCCCATTTCTTCTATCCGTTTCCATTTAAAGTGCTCCTTTTATGCTTTTTCAGATATTACCTTTCATACAGTGTGTAATATAGCTGTTTGTGAACGTAAAAAGTCTTACTTCCTTTAAGTTTGTAACAAATTTGCATAATGCCAGCCTATGATCTTGATTGGATGCCTGTGAACAACATCAACCCCGCCTTCAAACACTGTAGATGTAGCTGAGACTGGAAAATTAAAGTGTTTTTTGACTGTGGATGCATGTGAACCTGTTGTAGGATAGGTTAGGAACCTTTCAAATAACAAGAGGCACTTTAAATTCACTTTCCTAATAAAAAGCGCATGAAATGCTTAAAAATATTACTAAAAAAGGTATTTGTGGATGCTTTTTTTGACTGTTATTGGCAATTATTTTAATAAAAAGGTACAAACTGTGACTGAAATTTGTTTGTCTACACAAGAACATCATCAGCCCTTAATTTAGTTCTGGGGATTTGAAGTGAATAACATGCAGTTTGTGGTTTAGGAGGCATTTGCTTTCATCAATGGTGTAATACTTCACGTTAAACATTAATAATTCATTAAGCACACTATCAATCATTGATCTCTGTTTCACAAAATTAGATTATCAAACCAGCCTCAAAGTTGTTTTTGTTGTTTAAGAACAAAAATAATGGAGCAGGCCATATTACTGTGATTTAATACTGATATTGATCCACTTGTAAGAACAAAGTGGAAGGCCATTAGCATTAGGACATAATATCAAGAGTCCTCTCTAAGAATGTGGTCTTGTCTTACATATATGACTCAATTAGTCTAAATAATTGGCTAGAATATAGCACACACACACACACTGCGGTACCTCCTCCAGTCGGCTGATATGCTGAACTGAGGCCCTGGCGGGGGTGCTGATGTTCTCCAGAGGAGTGATTAACGGTGGCTGGTGGTTCTGCACACTGAAGGTAGGAGACAGAAGGCCAGGGACAAACACTTTGCTGACCTGGAAGTAAAAAAATTAATGATTATTAGCTTAGAAACTGGATGGTTTTGTGTCACCAAAGCCGTAAAACTGAATTATTTCGTAGGTAATGAGAATAATAATTCTGTTTATGTATATAAAGTAGGTGTGTCAAAGCGTATGTGCATCTTAAAAAGAGCCGAATGAAAATTAAGGACCAATTTTATCGCTCATTATATACTTCTTATTTTTATTATTATTATTATTATTATTATTTTTGGAGTAGTCTTTATTTATCAATTTTAAAAGTAACGAATCACATTCAGTCTCTTGTACGTTACGTGTGCACAAGCACGAACAATTAGTTGCTAGCTGCAGTTCACTTAACGGCCACCGGTGTCGCTAGTAAAGAACGTTTCTGTAGCTAGTAACTAGTCATATCTAAACATTTAGATATAACTAGTGCTGACAAAATAAGAGCTTTCAGTTAACGCATGCAATTAATTTTTTAAGTTTAATGCATTAAAAATATTTTTATATTTTTATTAAATTAAACTGTTTAACTAAACATGAAAATTGTCATTAATTATTCACTCTCATGTTGTAAGACCTTTGTTCATCTTCAGAACACTAATTAAGATATTTTTTCTGCATTGACAGCAAGTTAATTAACAGTTTCAATGCCCAGAAAGCTACTAAAAACATATTTAAATCTGTTCATGTGACTACAGTGGTTCAACATTAATGTTATAAAGCAACGAGAATATTTTTGTGCACAAAAAATATGAAAAATAACTATTTAACAATATCTAGGTTTCAAAACACTGCTTCATGAAGCTTCGAAACTGCCAAAGTCACGCCCCCCAGTGGTGAACCATTGAAACTTTGAAACACTTATGACGCAACGAAGCCTCGTTTACTGAAATCACGTGACTTTGGCAGTTTGATACACGCTCCGAAACACTGATTCGAAACAAAAGATTCGTAAAGCTTCATGAAGCAGTGTTTTGAAACCTACATATTGTTGAATAAAGTTGCTATTTTTCTTATTTTTTGTGCACAAAAATATTCTCGTTGCTTCATAACATTAAGGTTGTACCACTGTAGTCACATGATCCATTTTAAATATGTTTTTAGTAGCTTTCTGGGCATTGAAAGTGTTAATTATCTTGCTGGCTATTCAGGCCTCACTGAGCCATCGGATTTCATAAAAAATATCTTAATTTGTTTTCTGAAGATGAACGAAGGTCTTATGGGTGTGGAACGACATGAGGGAGAGTAATTAATGACAGAATTTTAATTTTTGGGTGAACTAACCCTTTAAATTAACGCAATTAATCCTTTTTTCATCATGTTCAGCAGTGGCAGCTCTTAAAGTGACAGCAGCCTAATAAACCAGTTGCCGTAATGATGTCATTAATGTTAATCAAAGAACAAAGATAACATAGAAAATTATATATATTATATATATTATATTTCATTCATTCATATTTTCACTTCATTCATTTCATTTTGTTTAATAACTATTCACTATTCTACTATTATATATATAGCCACAGGTAAATATGAAAAAAAAATGGGCCTAATTAGTGTTATCGTGGTTTTTGATACATGTAACCTTAATAAATAAGGTTATGACACCAAAAGCTACTAGATTAACTCACTTAAATTTTAAATATATGTAAACAGTAAGTAATAAAACAAGAACAAATAATCAAATTACAAGTAATAGCACAAATATATACAACAGAACAAACAAATGAAATAAATGGTGCTTTTCAGGTTATGTGGGCTTAAACAGGAGATTTTCAGGTACAGAAACTAATCTAATGTACATAATATTAAACTTTATTAAAGTTAATCAGTCAAGAGCAGCTACAGATGCATAAATAAGGTTTGAAATGATGAAAATATAAAACGTTAAATACTGTTATTTGAAATTATTAGCAAAACAATGCTGTGGACTTAGTTTGGAACCATTTTCATTGGCAAAAGAGCAAAAAATCTAAAATGTTAGTCACTGCTTGTTTATTAAACTGTACGTCGTATAAAATCTAATACACATTTGTAATCATTTTGATATTTGGAGAAAAATGGTGCTCATCGTGTAATATTGGTTAACTATATTAAATTATATAAATATAAAAAAACATACAGGGGCACTTTTGGCCCTTATCTTGAATTCTGGAGGCATTATAAATGCATTTTAATAGACTAAATCATGCAGTGAAAGTGTGCACTCTAGATATTCACATGCACTAGTCTAAACTACATCACATGGTGTACGCATTCACAACAAGAATGATAAATATAATGACAACGACATTGACGTCATGATATCGCTGCAGTTTTGTCATTTCCCGCTTTAAATGCTTGAGCTCTTTAAAGCAGGATGGATTCTGATTGGCTGTCAGTTTTAATGGAAAATATAACGACATGCTACAACAAGATAAGTGTCTCTTGATACCACAGACCCTGAAACCTAGTATTTTCTAGGTCTAGCTCTCTAGTGATTGGCTGAAAATTTGATTGATCAAGGTGACCTATTTAACAGAATACAAAAGTGTTATAGTATGTGATATGATCTGTCCTATATAATATAAATTAATGATTTTTGGCAACTTCAGGCTTCCTTAACCAATTAAATTGTGTGTGCGTGTGTGGGACAGATCACCATCACATACAATATAACTAAGACGAATAACATTGGGATGCAGCATTTGTATTCAGCTGGATAGGTCACCTTGATCAATCATATTTTCAACCAATCACTGGCGAACTAGACCTAGAAAATTGGTTAGAGGTGAGTCATCCACATCTGAAACGCACATTATCATCAAGAGGCTTTTTATACATCAATCACGCATACATCTGCAAGTAGCATTTAATGACATTAATACATTATATGAATGTAACAGTATAAACAGACATGCCTGTGTGTCTGCAAAGAATCCCAGCATTCTCTCCAGCACTAATGACAATCTCTCATCCAGAGATGAGTGACTCACCTGGAACCAATTTTCAAATCTCTAGTGATTGGTGGGGAACATGATGGAATGAGATGATGTATTAGACTCAACACTAGGCTTTGAGTGCAAATTGTAATGCACAGATGCCTTCGGCTTTTTTAATAAAGGAGAACCATGCATGGCAGACACACTGCATATTACAGACATCTCAGAACAAAAGAGCCGAAAGTGGAAAAATGACTCAGGCCACTAATAAAGTCATTTCAGAGGTGAAAAACCGCAGATGCAATCAAGCCTCACCCGTGTGACTCCTGTGTACAACACCAGACTTCCATTGACCTCGAGCACCAGCATAGCATGGATGTCCTGTCAAGAAATGAAGAGAGCATGAAATTTAGGTGCGGAGACATTCGAGATTTACAAGCATTATGTTTTATTTTGTAACAGTGTAAATTATTCATCATGATTAGATGCAGCGAGATCTGATCACAATGAATTCTGTGAAATGTGACTCTACTCTACACAAGGAAAATGCATTTGCAACCCATTTTACATTGATTTTCCAATTTATTGGATGGCGAAAAGTGGGTGTTTGGCTATTAGTTAACATTAAAGGGGACATATCACGAAAATCTGACTTTTTCCCTGTTTAAGTGCTATAATCGGGTCCCCGGTGCATCCACTAAGCCAGAAAATGTGAAAAATGACAACCCAGTAACTTAGTTTTGGCAAATCTTTCTCTGCAAGCATGTGAAAAAATGAGCTGCTTGTGATCTTATTATACAGGGTTCCCACTTTAAGCCAAATGTCAAATTCCCTGACTTTTCCCTAACTTTCACTGACTAAAAAGCTGAATTTCCATGAATGGGAAAAATGTTGCTCTGAGCAGACAAAAATCAGTATTTTAAATCCATCCATTGCAAGCTTTATTTACTTGTTCACAGACATTTTTAGTACAAAACTAAGTTAAACACTCAATTAATTTATAGTTTTTATAAGTTAAGGGGTTAAACGCTTTAGAGGATTTTCTGGCCGTCTCGGACTGTTTGACATTAGGCTATTTTATTGTAAGTCTGAATAAAATAATTAATAATTATTAAATAATTAAGTCTCATAGTATTTTTCCTTCAGAAGTAATGTTGGTAGTTTATCCAATGTGCATTTATTAATTTATTCATATTTATTAATTCTACCACGGTGAATAAATGAATGTAACGGATACGCACAACCAATTTGAGAATTCTGTGCGACTGCCACTAGGGGGCGAAATGCGACAACTGTGCAGTGAAAAGGTGGCTTACAGTGTCTTATTTTTAGCTTACCGTGTCCTCACCAGACTTGACAAAGCTATAAGACGTCAAAATCAATCATAAATCACAGCCAATCATAACAGTGTGTGGGCGGGCTCTGTTCGCAGCTAAACACGAAAACCAAACGAAATTAAACTAAATAAAATTAAACCATAAAACATTATACTCAGTGACTGATACAATCTTTGTCATGAAATACACTTGTTTGAGCGTTGTTTAATATTAAAATTGCTTGCGCTTGAATATCATTTGGCATGACTTTAATAGCCACTATAAGAGCAACAATGGATAATTTACCTCAGAGTTTGAAAAGAAATAAAAGGAAACAAGAATGTTCAAACGGCAAGTAATAAATACTTTTCTTTGTGCATTTATGTCCCTGAACAGGTGACTGCATTTGACTTAAGTTGACGATCAGGAAGGGAATAAAATAGCCTAACCATAACAATACGCAAAACACGTGAAACAACGCAATAAAAAAATGCGGTATAGAAAAATTACATTTAGATAAATGGAAACTAAAATTTAAAGCGACAAACAAAAATCCCTGATATTCCATGACTTGGACAATAAAATATTGTATTCCCTGACTTTCAATGTCTGGAATATAACTTTTAAAATTCCATGATATTCCAGAAATCCCATGACCTGTGGGAACCCTGATTATCATATTACCGCCGCTTAATTTGAATGTTTCCACCCACGACGACGCCATTTTGTTTTCAGAAGCGATAACAATGTACGAGTTCTAACGCCATTGCAAAAGTTGGAGCAAAGCATGCTAACTGTTCTGTCGTTGACTGCACAGACGAGCACTGAACACTATTTAGAGTCTCGTTAGCTTGGATAGTCTGAAGTTGACCGTGACAAGCTCAATTGACACTATGCAGGGAGTTTGATTGACAGGCAATGTAACCAATCATAACGCCAAATCTGCCATTATGTCAGACAAAGCAGTCAGGGGAGTTTACGTCAGTGGATTTGAACCTGAAAAATGGTGCGTTCTGACGTCTTTCTGCAAACAACATACCTTCTGATGTTCATTCATGTTTATTTGAGATGATCTGTATATGAGCCGCTTGAGCTGAGGAGCTAAAGCAATGTCACGACACACTAAAGGGCCACAAAAGTGATATTTAAATTTCTTTAAATTACAATATTTGAATTTTGAGTTTGTTTCATATGGAAAGTAATTGTCAATGTGTTGTCCGTGTCCTCTTTGCTCCGCATGTACCTTACTCACTGCGTGAGAACGTGTGGCGAGAGAGCGGCATGGCTTGTCGGACATAGCAACCGTAACTAAAGGGGGCGGGTCTTTGCGAAGGGTCAATTGCTAAAAAAGGAGCGTTTCTGTCGGAGCGATATTTTGGAAAAAATACTGTCAGTGTCGACTCCGGTTTGAACAATGTAAGGCTGAACACTTTCGTCATTTTGGCTGCGTGAGATTCTCCAGCTTTGTTGTTGTTGAGCTGTTAAAGCTCCGCCCTCTTCTGGAAAATGGAGCTCATTTGCATTTAAAGGGACACACACAAAAACGGCATGTTTTTGCTCACACCCAAATAGAGGCAAATTTGACAAGCTATAATAAATGATCTGTGGGGGATTTTGAGCTGAAACTTCACAGACACATTCTGGGGATCTTATATCCCATCATGTGAAAGGGGCATTAAAGGTCCAACAGGAGAAACAATTAACTTTCAATAACTTAACGTCCAAATAGAACCGGTCAATTATGCACAATAATAGCAGAAAAGTGTATTATGACACTCATTATGGTGTTCATGTTCACTTTAAAGTCGGCATGAAATGAAAACTCACTATTTTCTTAATGCATATTAGTGTTATTGTGAACGATACATCCACGCATAAACATCAGAATTTTTAATTAAAATGGCATAATTTGATTTTCTGGTAAAACAACTGCAAGATCACATTTGGATCGGTCTCCATTTTTGAGTGCAATGCTCACATCTCAAAACCCAATCCACAACCGATGGATAGAAACAAGTCTCCACCCAATATTTTTTGTTTTTCAATAATCCGTTCCACATACACTGCCCTCCAAAAGTTTGGTAACACCCCTGGCAAAGTGTGTAAGCATAAATCCTTATTTTTTGGTGCAAATACATTACAGTAACTTGACATTATCATTGAAGACCAGCAATAATAATTTTCATTTTGATTACATAATAATAGCAATATATACATGTCAAAGTTAGACATGCCCCTTTGCCAGCTGTGATGCTGGTTACTGGTTTAATCTTGGTCCAGGTTTGTAAAGGATTTTTGGGTCAGCACACCTTAATAGCTTCAACAATTGATTGCCAATTAAGTTTAGAATACAATGAACCAATCAGAACCCAGTTTAGGTCAGATAGCTGCTAATGAATATATTCTATGTATAAACTGTTTATGTAATAAAATGTGTTTTGGTAGTTTGTGTTGTCCCTTATCAGTGCAAAATATCACAAATTAAAAAGGATTCATGCCAATATTGTCCAAAACCCCACTTTTCTAGGGCGTTTCCAAACTTTTGGAGGGCAGAGTATATGAACGTTACTACATTGTGACATGAACAACCCTATACTGAAGGATGAAGCAGCAGCAAAATGCTAATATTGTCGATAAAACTAATCAGGACAAACTTTTAAGGACTCATTTTGTAAGACAGACCCAGAAAAACAGTTTCTATCAAAAGTACATTTAAATTTACAGTAGAACATGTACAGGGTATCTGCAGATATGAACAAGTTAAATTTAAGACTTAAGACCTTTTTAATACCACCTTACATGACATTTAAGACCTAACCTACGATGGAAACACACACATTATTTTATATGTGTGTGTATATAATTATTATTATGTACCTGCGAAATGTACTGTAAAATGTAATTTATTCCTGTGATCATTTTCAGCATCATTACTCCAGTCTGCAGTGTCACATGATCCTTCAGAACAATTACAATTTGATTTGATACTCAAGAAACATTTATGATTATTATCAATGCTGAAAACAGTTGTGCTGCTTCATATTTTTGTGGAAACGGTGATATTTGTTTGTTTTCTTTGAAAAACAGGAAGTTCAATAACAGCATTTATTTGAAATTATATTACATGTATTTATCAAATATATTATTTATTAAAATATATTCTGTAACATTTTAAATGTCTTCACTCTTCACTCACTTTATCACTTTAAAGTATGACAGATTAAAGTATTAATTTTTGTATTTTTTAAATCTTACCAGAAATGTTTAAATTGGATTTCCACAATTTTAAGCAGCAAAAACTGCATTTTAACCTTAATAATATAAATAGTGAATGTTTCTTGAGCAGCAAATCAGCATTTCTGAAGAATCATGTGATACTGAAACTTCTCTTTGTAAACAACAGAATTAAAAATCGTTCTAAATGCAAATTTAAACATCACAAGCAAAGTAGCATTTACAGTTAATCGAAAATGAAAACACACACCTGCTACAGCAAGCATGCTATATAATTAAATCACAGCCGTTGCAAATTATATATTTAATCCCAACACATTCATAAAAAAAAAAAAAAAGTTACCGAACACATTTCAGCGCTGATTCTACTCGCATTTGGTGCGTTGAGCCATTTGAACTCTTTTAGGGACCGTTCATATGTCGCGTCTAAAAACGCATGGAAAACGCGCCGGCGCCACTTTCTTCTTTCCAAAGCGCTCGGGCGCTGCGGTGGCGTCTGTCGTTACTACGCAACCATGAGACGCGCTCTCCATGACGAGTTTGTTTCAGCAAATGATATATGGATTACCAGCACCGAAAATCACTTTCAGTAGCTTTGCCACGGCAGATTTATTTAAAAATGTGTATCCGTGTACAACTCTGATCAGATATTCCTACATCTTTGCTGAGCTTTGTCCTACAGATGGCGCCGCGCAGCGCTGGACCATTCCGTCGGTGACGTATCAGAAAACATAAAACATAGTACATAAAACATTTTCGCAGTAATTTTACGAACGCACCCACAATAGCCTAGTTTATGTACCTGTTCGTTTTTTTAATAAAAATGACTAAATTAAAAAAATTAAGACTTTATAAAGCCGTGATAAGACTTTTTAATACTTTTTAAGGGTCTTAATTTTCCCAAAATTGATTTATCACCTTTTAATACTTTTCAAGACCCCGCGGATACCCTGATATAATTACAAGTAATTTTCTGAGCGCTAAATGAGGAATATTGTGATATTAAATCAAATATTTGACTCCCTCAAGTACTCACCTCAAGAGGGGCGGCATCTTTTGCGGTGATAACGGTCACAGACGCAAATATCAGTTGATTCGTTTCATTGCTCTCAAGAAACTTCACACACCTGCAAAATGCACACAAGACAGATCATTTAATTTAAGATTAGAAGCACTAGAGCCGTGAAATAA
The DNA here is from genome assembly GCF_024489055.1 of Chanodichthys erythropterus. NCBI lineage: Eukaryota > Metazoa > Chordata > Actinopteri > Cypriniformes > Xenocyprididae > Chanodichthys > Chanodichthys erythropterus. The sequence continues at coordinate 1,083,447 of NC_090225.1, read as the reverse complement.
TATGAAAGCATCCAATTAATGTAGAAGCAAAACATAAGCATTCACCTGAGCTGCTTGTTGGACTTGACTAAGAAGCACAGGTACCTGTTCTCACACAGGTCAGAGGTGATGAAGACTTTAGAGGCCTGGCAGCCTTTCTCCCTGCAACATGGACACAACACTGACTTCAGGACAAACATCAACAGTGACCTCATGCTCTCGGCTCATCAAAACTGACCTGGAGATGGCGCTGGTTTCTGTCCACAGCTGCTCAACGCAGAGGTCTGGGAGAATGGGCTCCATCTCCGGCAGCAGGGCCGTCTCGTTCAGGGTGCTGTTGGGAGAGGCCAGGATGCTGTGGCCGCGCGGGGACGGGGTGTGGCATGACATGTTGAAACGCTGAGTTCCAGAGAACGAGGGCACGGCGATGCCAGGGGAGTGAGCCCGACTGACGTCACACAAGAGAAACCGAAAGAGCATATTTGCATATACGGTGTACAATACCACAGAAAAAGCATGTTTTTTTTTCATTTGTGGACATACCTGAGAGCAGCCATGTTTGAAATGCTTGGCGAGTGAACCCGAGAGTGCAGGCCCGGGGAGGCGGGAATCCGGCTCTGGTTGTGGAGGGCGGGGCAGTGCAAGGGCGAGGCGGGCGAGTCCAGCCGGGTGACGTTTCTCAGGTGGGTGCTGAGGAAGCTGGGGGCTGCATTGGGAGTTTGAACCGGACCGGGCTGATCTGGACACTTCAACACTGTGGTCTGCTCCTGCAAAAACATTCAAAACAGGTCTAGATGTTAAATATCTACAAGTATATTGCACATAACAATGACCAGGACTTTGAATGAACACTGTTACCTATTTTATTAGCCTGTAATTTGTTTCATAATTCCTGTGACCTTGTTTCTTTCTGTGATATTATACCTTTCATGTATACATTTCACTAAGCAACCATACCTCAGGTGTGACTTTGCGCAGGTTCCAGACGGTGTGTATGCACTGCTGCGTGTCGTACGTCATGATAATGGAGGGCTTGAGGCAGGTGAACACCACTCTCTGAGCGCTGTCGGAAACATACTGGAGTCGCGCCTCAAACAGACCTGAACCAACAAGAGCATCAACATTTATGACCTCAGAATACAGTATGTCATATAGGTCAGAGATCAACAATACATCAGCGTCTGCGTCATTATCATAGAGTTAATTCAATGGTGTCCAAAACTAACACTTTGCAATTGCCAAATATATGCCGTCTGATCGTGAACAGACCAGGTGTAAATCCGACCAAATTAGGTAATTTTAGGCCATGGTATCAACATTAATCCAATAAATGTTAATTTAATTAATAGTCATTATAAATATGGCTTAAATGGGTCAGTTCCAGGACAGAAGATCACGGAGAACACGAGTACAAAACCATGAGACTTTGTGTGTCATAGTGGAAAATAATTAATAATTGCAGGACCATAAATTACCACAAAAAAGCGAACAATTGCCAAATAATAGCGATAATCTTAAACTTTCCTTCCTGAGGTACAGCACTGTTATTGTTAACTATTAAAATTGTTTTTGGTAATTGAAATAAAGCTGAAAATAAAATAAAATAAAATAAAATAAAATAAAATAAAATAAAATAAAATAAAATAAAATAAAATAAAATAAAATAAAATAAAATTTCTATAAAATGGCCAAAATCCTTCGTTTGGTGTCATAATATGATGCCCATATATAGTTGTCAGTCGGATTTAATGGGCGGGATTTATGGTAATTGAGAATGAGCGTGCACGCGCGTCCCATTTACGAATGATTGGAATTCATTAACACACACACATTTCACTATAACTTCTGACGTTTACGAAGTATTTGTGAATCAGGAGAAGAGTTTTCGTGAAGGTCTCTTTACGCGCAAATCACTCACATATTTACTCGTATATTTACGAATGTTTCATGAATGAGACCCAATGTGTGTCATAGTGGAAAATAATTAATAATTGCACCATCATAAATGACCACAAAAATACAAATGATTGCCAAATAATATTGATAATCTTAAAATTTCCTTCCTGAGGTACAGCGCTGTTATTGTTAACTATTAAAATTGTTTTTGGTAATTGAAATAGAGCTGAAAATAAAATAAATTAAATTAAATTAAATTCAACTTAAAATAAATAAAATAAATAAATAAATACAAAATACAAAAATAAAATATAAAAAATTAAAAAATTAAATTAAAATAAAATCAAAATAAATAAATAATAATAATAATGCTAAATAAATAAAATTAAACAATAAAACAAATACAAAATATATTAAAAAAATAAATATAAAATAACTAAATTAAAATAAAATAATAAAAAATTAATTAAATTAAAAATAAATAAATAAATATAAAATATAAAAAAAATCTAATACAAAATAAAATTAAATTAAATAAAAAATGTTGCCTTGGCAACTAACTGAAATAAAAGTTTAAGTTGAAGTACTAAAATTACTAAAATCAAAACCAAAAATTAAAAATATAAATATTTAAGAAAAACAACAATTAAAAGCTAACTAAAGTAAGTAAGTAACTTAGTGAAAAAAATAAAAATGTAAAAATAAAAGCTAATTTAACATATTAATAAATACTATAATAGTACATAAATCATACTAAAACAACACTAACAAAAAAGAAAAGTTCTCAAGTCTTACCGCTGGACTTACAAACAACAGGAGCGATTTCATCTAAGGGATGCAGCATGCTGAACAGGGTCGGGAGAGGTTCCCTGACAACAAGATTCAAATCATTCAACACCATCTTCATACTACACAAATATTCCTTTACAACACTCAAATTCAAGCACTTACCATATTAACATTCTGCATGTTAAAGAATAAATAAATAAATCATCAAACATACCTGATGGGGCTCATGTGGCCGTCAACTGAGATATTTTTGCGTTCCAAAAGTAAGCCAAACTTTGTTGACCAGAGAGCAGAGACCTCAAGAGAGAGACGAAACATTGCAATTTTGTAGCTGATGGAAAATAGTATTTATGCTAGAATGTGACTGAACGATGAACCATACTATATTCACAGCATTCAATGCTGTATTGCTTGTATTCATTCAATCTAGATATTTTTACAAACAAGCAGACAAACTTTAATTCTATTATTGAAAAAATATATTGCGCAATGCAAAAATTTCAGGCTCCCAATGTCAGTCTCGTTTATAAACGCACAAGTCAGAAATGTTTAGGAAGAGCCTCTGGGGCAAAATGCCAGAACATGCTCATGTAAAATAAAGCCAGCATTAGCCAGAACTGTAAATTGCGCTGTCTAAATAATGTTACTAAAACCAAAACCGCCCCCTTTCCTGTCTGTGTGCCAAATAACCCATTATGCCTCATGAAACGAACAACTACCACACATAATCAGTCACTGAGCTGAAAGACAGTCAGGCTGACTAAATCCCTGATGGCAGTAACAAACGTTCTGGCTCTGCTGGACTGTTTCCTCCAATCACACGGAGGCCTTTTGAACTGGATTTGTGAGTGAAGCATTCATTATGTGTTTCAGACACTGATGTAGAAACTCAACAGACACAGACATTAAGCGTTCTGACCTGGAAGGGGAGTGGAGATATGAAGTCTTTCCCACTCACGCTGTGGACGTTCACACAGGTGCTCTGGACGATACACACCGTCTGCTCCACAACATCCTTTACTGGAGATCACGGGGGAAATAATACATTTTAGGAATTTATTCACTTGAGAATTAAAATGTCCTGACCTCCATGTCATCCAAGATGTTCATGTCTTTCTTTCTTCAGAAGGTTTTTAAGGAAAACATTGCAGGATTTTTCTCCATATAGTGGACTTCACGGGTTCAACGGGTTGAAGGTCCAAATGTCAGTTTCAGTGCAGCTTCAAAGAGCTCTACATGATCCCAGACGAGGAATAAGAGTCTTATCTAGAGAAACCATCGATCATTTCCTAAAAAAATATAATTATATACTTTTTTAACCACAAATGCTCGTCTTGCACTGCTCTGTGAAGCTCCACGCATGACGTAATCATGTTGGAAAGGTCACGTGTGACGTAGGTGGCAGTATGATTCAGTGTTTACAAAGCGAACAAAGACAAAAAAAAAAGGTAAAACAACAATGGCAGCTGATTTTGAAGTTGGAGGAGAAAATGAGATGGTGTTTTTCGCCCTACCGCGGTACTTCTGCCTACGTCACGCGTGACCTTTCCAACATGATTACGTCATGCGTGGAGCATCTCAGAGCAGTGCAAGATGAGCATTTGTGGTTAAAAAAGTATATAATTATATTTTTTTAGGAAATGATCGATGGTTTCTCTAGATCAGACTCTTATTCCTCGTCTGGGATCATGTAGAGCTCTTTGAAGCTGCACTGAAACTGACATTTGGACCTTCAACCCGTTGAACCCCAGTGAAGTCCACTATATGGAGAAAAATCCTGGAATGTTTTCCTCAAAAACCTTCTGAAGAAAGAAAGACATGAACATCTTGGATGACATGGAGGAGAGTAAACTATCAGGACATTTTAATTCTGAAGTGAACTAATCCTTTAAACATTTAAGATGCAATAAATTAATATATAAATAAATAAAATGCAATATTTCCTCTAACTTGTGTGGCAACAATAATATAACACAAAAATGCATAAAATTCTTACCATCTTTTTTAGACTGAGGAACGGTGAAATTACACCATAGAGCCTATAAAATAATAAGTGAAATTATATTATACACTGATTTATGAAAAGCATGAAAAGCGATCCTTAAAGGGTTAGTTCACCCAAAAATGAAAATAATGTCATTTATTACTTACCATCTTCAGAACACAACTTAAGATATTTTAGATGAAATCCAAAAAAACAAAATAACGACTTTATTCAACAATATCTAGTGATGGGTGATTTCAAAACACTGCTTCATGAAGCTTTACGAATCTTTTGTTTCGATTCAGTGATTCAGGGCGTGTGTCAAACTGCTGAAATCACGTGTCTTTGGCAGTCCGAACCACTGAATCGAAACAAAAGATTCGTAAAGCTTCATGAAGCAGTGTTTTGAAATCACCCATCACTAGATATTGTTGAATAAAGTCGTTATTTTGTTTTTTTGGATTTCATCTAAAATATCTTAAGTTGTGTTCTGAAGGTCTTACGGGTGTGGAATAATAAATGACAGAAATTTCAATTTTGAGTGAACTAACCCTTTAATACAGCAGCGCCAAAACATATTTGGGCTTTAAAAAGTATTAAAGAAATGAATACTTTTATTCAGCAAGAATGCATTAAATTGATCAAAAGTGACAGTAAAGACATTTATAATGTTACAAAAGATTCTATTTCAAATAAATGCTATTTCTATTCATCAAAAAATCTGTCACCAAATCTGTTTTCAACATTAATAATAATCATAAATGTTTCTTGAGCAGCAAATCAGCAAATTAGAATGATTTCTGAAGGATCATGTGACACTGAAGACTGGAGTAATGATGCTGAAAATCACAGGAATAAATTACACTTTACTTTATATTCACATAGAAAACAGCTATTTTACATTGTAATAATATTTTGATTTTTACTGTATTTTTAATCAAATAAATTCAGCTTTGATCAACGGAATAAATTACACTTTACTATATATTCACATAGAAAACAGCTATTTTACATTGTAATAATATTTCACAATTTTTACTGTATTTTTAATCAAATAAATTCAGCTTTGATCAACGGAATAAATTACACTTTACTATATATATTCACATAGAAAACAGCTATTTTACGTTGTAATAATATTTCACAATTTTTACTGTATTTTTAATCAAATAAATTCAGCTTTGATCAACGGAATAAATTACTTTTTACTAAATATTTACACAGAAAACAGCTATTTTAAATTGTAGTAATATTTCACAATTTTTACTGTATTTTTAATCAAATAAATTCAGCTTTGATCAACAGAATAAATTAAATTTTACTAAATATTTACACAGAAAACAGCTATTTTAAATTGTAGTAATTTCACAATTTTTACTGTATTTTTAATCAAATAAATTCAACTTTGATCAACGAAATAAATTCCATTTTACTATATATTCACATAGAAAACATCTATTTAATTGTAATAATATTTCATAATTTTACTGTATTTTTAATCATTAATTCAGATTTGAACACATTTTACTATATATTCACATAGATAATATTACTTCATAAAAATATTTCACAATTTTTACAGTATTTTTGATCACATACATGCAGTCTTGGTGAGAAGAAGAGACTTCTTCCAAAAACATTAACAAATCTTACCAACCCCAAACTTTTAGTAGTGTATGCAAAACATACAGAAATACCAAACATTATATTTCCTCACTACACCCAAAAACGGCTTGGAAAAGTGAGGTTTATTCAGTACCTGCTGAACTGTGCTGTCCACCGTGAAGGCCTTGTACACATGTGAGGCTTGATTCTTACTGCCACGACTCCAGATGACCATGTTTCCAGCCACATACAGCTCCTCCTCATACTCAACCTCATCAGGAGCGGTTCCCTTCCTCAGCTGCCAGCGCTCCTGCCAATCACACCACGATCATACTCAAAACATTCAGCATTTTAACCAACAGCTGCTGGAGCAAACAGTCATACGGGAGAAAGCACCTTCTCTCGCTCCTGCAGAGTGACCTCCTGAAGGGATCCCACGAGTCCAGCCGCCCCGTCGGAGGACCAGAGCTCAGAGGCCGGCTGGAGCTGCCGCAGCTGGAGATTCACGGCATTCGGGTGATTTTTGCAGTGCTCACGACCGAACGGGACAAACGACTGCAATTCGCCTGCGGCTATCATTGTGGCTCTCTCTTCATAGATGTGCGACATGAGTTCCCAATATCAGCATTATTTCTGTGAACACACGAGGACAGAGAAACACAGAATGAGTTCATTCTCCATGTTTCTGACGTTGCTGCTGCTGTTTGTCACACATAAAGAATATGTGAATGTGATTCACTGCATCTGTGTCCCAAACACTAACCAATGTGCTCACAGAAAGTGAGACAGTACATGTTGTAAAATTAGATACAGTTTAAAATATTTACATCATACAAATGTGTATATAATATTATTATATTATACTTTTATTATACCTATGATAGCTGTCCATCTGTTTGTCTATACTGGATTTTCTTTCACTGTTTATGACAAAACATCTATGCATATATCCACCCGTCTCACTGTCTATCCATCTATCCATCTATCCATCCGTCTATCTATCTGTCCGTCCGTCCGTCCGTCCATCAATCCATCTGTCTATGTATATATCTATCATCCATCCATTTGTCTATCTATCTATCTATCCATCTATCTAGCTGTCCGTCCGTCCGTCCATCTATCCATCCATCCGTCTGTCTGTCTATCTATCTATCCCATATGTACCTATCGTTCTATCTCTGTTTGTCTATGCATCTGTATGTTCATCTATCCATCCATCCAATATCTATCGTTGTTTGTCTATATATCTGTCCATCCATCCATCTATCCATCCCATATCTATCTAGCATTCTGTTTGTCTATATATCTGTCCATCTATCCATCCATCCATCCATCCACCCGTCTGCCTGTCTATCTATCGTTCTGTGTCCATCCATTTGTCTATCTATCCATCCATCAATCGTTCTATCACTCTATCTGTGTCCATCCATCAATGTCTGTCTGTCTATTTATCCATCCATCCATCCATCATCTCTCTCTATCTATCTATCGTTCTGTGTGTCCATCCATCTGTCTGTCTGTCTGTCTGTCTGTCTGTCTGTCTATCTATCTATCCATCCCACATATAAATCTTTCTTTCCATACCTCTATCTGTCAATCTATCAATCTCCTCACAGCAGAAGTTCATCATCTGCAGACTAAAACACGACATTCATCAGTATCGTGTGTCAGTGACGTTACATCTGTATGACACGCGATTAATTAAGTTAATCACTTAATTAATTAATTCAGGGAGAATCCTTCAGCAGATTCCTCAATCACAGCCTCTTATCCGTTTGTTTTCGCTTGTAATGTGACAGTGTTTAATCAAGAGAAACACGAAACTCTCTATATTTCAGTCAGTCAGGATTAGCAGCTGCGCTACTGCTAACATCCGCTCAAACATTCACCTGCTAATAACAAATAGTCGAGCTTCCGGTCCTGCAGTGCCGTCCTTCCCTGTGACAGATGCCTCTCCCTCTGCGATCGCCTGCTCGAGCCCAACATACAAACACATCAAAGTGTGCAGTGAAAACCGATCGAGCACACTACACTGTTCAAATGAACGCGGACATGTTGTTATCCCGTGACGCACTTCCGACCTTCTGACCAATCAGAGAGCTGCGTTCAGGAAGTGCACGACGCACGCACGCAGAACTGGCGGGCCTACAAGAAAACATGGTTGTATCATGGCAGTACCATGTTTATTTTGATACATGCCGTGGGTACTAAATAATTTCCATGGTACTTTACACGATACCATAGTATTATCACGTATATGTCAAAAAAAACAAAACATGATTTTCCATGGCGCATGTCCACAAAAAGCAGTATTTTGGCAGTATTTTTCTTAAATAAAGGTGCCAACATTGAAAATCATATTTTATATTATTTATTCTCTGTAGGGTATGTGGACTAAAGAGAATAATCATAAAATTCTGCCCACTATAGTGGACATCAAGCATCAATAGCAATATTTCAGTTACAATTCATACTGTGACTGTTGTTTAAAAAAAAAAAAAACTTCATCTGCAGTAACTTTTTTGACTGTAAATAAATGCATTTGTGTTATTAGAATATAATTTTCATTAACATCAAAAAAGTGATTAGCCTACTATGATTACGTAATGCACATTACTTTTAATGCATTACTCGTAACATCAAAAAGTAATCTCATTACGTTATGCATGTTACTTGTAATGCGCTGCTTTACTTGTTAGATCAAAAAGTAATTTGATTAAGTAATGCAGGTTTCTTGTAATGTATTACTCCTAACATCAAAAAAGTCATCTGATTACATAAGGTATGTTACTTGTAATGCGTTACTTTACTCGTAACATCAAAAAGTAATCTAATTAAGTAATGCATGTTACTTGAAATGTGCTGCTTTATTTGTTAGATCAAAAATTAATTTGATTACATAATACAGGTTACTTGTAATTCATTACTCCTTACATCAAAAAGTAATCTAATTAAGTAATGCATGTTACTTGTAATCCGCTGCTTTACTTATTAGATCAAAAATTAATTTGATTACATAATACAGGTTACTTGTAATTCATTACTCGTCACATCAAAAAAGTCATCTGATTACATAAGGCATGTTACTTGTAATGTGTTACTTTACTCCTTACATCAAAAAGTAATCTCATTACGTTATGCATGTTACTTGTAATGCGCTGCTTTACTTGTTAGATCAAAAAGTAATTTTATTACGTAATGCAGGTTACTTGTAATACGTTGCTTTACTGGTAACATCAAAAAGCAGTTTGATTGCGTAATGCGTGTTATTTGTAATGCATTACTCGTAACATCAAAAAGTAATTTGATTACGTAATGCGTGTTATTTGTAACACATTACTCGTAACATCAAACAGTAATCTGATTACATAATGCATTTCATTTCAGATGAGATTGAAAACACCTGATCGCCAGGTTTTCTCAGAGGAAAGCTATGCTAGAAATGTGTCCATCTTTAACATAATCAGAATTATCAGCTCTGTTACACTAGAGGGAGCATCTGAATTGGGTTTCCACAGTTTTCCCTTAAAGGTTGTAGAGATTTCTGATATCAGAACATGAGGATGTGATTCCATCAAAGATACCTGAAGTTCAACTTATAACGTATGAAGTTCACTTGCATTTGCAATATTTTGCATTCATATATTTTATAGTTTGCACATGATTTTATATATTTTTACACACAATATTGATGTGTTATTATTGCATTATGTGTAATACAGTATGTTTGCAGTTTAAACCACAAATACATGCTGACCACTCAAGCGGACATCTGAAAATCTCCTTGAAAAATATGTGTAAAAAATATATATATAATTCATGCATGAAAGGGTTAACTGATACTTGGGTGCCAGTACATCAATTTAATTAATTTTGTGGTTAATCTCAAGATAAATTTGTATTTAATGCATTAATGCATATAAGTACAGTAAAAGTTAAATATCTTAATTTAACTTAAAGTAAACATCCCTGAAGATGTATTTTGTTGCATTTAAAATTCCTTATTTGACATGATAAATGTTGCACTAATATATTTGTGCAGATTTAATAGTTTAAATCTTTCAAATATTTATTTATTTAACTTTTAAGACATTTTGAAGTTTACAATGTTTGTGTGAGTGCCTGTATAAAGACATTAATGTGTAAACAGAGGACAGCACAGATATTGATTTCATTTGATTGCACTCACTCTGATTACACTTCTCATGTTACGATTAATCATTGTTATTGTATTCTTCATTTGTAAGCTTATTTGGACAAAAGCGCATTTGTTAAATGAATTAAATTAAATGTACATGTTAAACTCCACAAATCTGCTTTACAGCTTCATTCAAATGATAATAACAAAAGATTTTGTATGTAATAATGTTTATAAAAGAGTAAATACATATTTTTATTGCTGTGATTTTGAAAACCACCCATATATATTCTCTGAATATTGGTGATTTCTTAGGAGTGAACAAAATAATTGCATATCAGTTGTATAATCTTTAATTAATAACACTTTTCTATTAGCTCTCAAGGGCTGCAGGTCATAATATAAGTTATATATTATTATAATTATAATATAAATTTGAGTTCTCATGGCACAGAAGAGCCTGAGTCTCAATTAGATATAAGATATGCATGCTTGGAAAATCAATTTTAGAAAATTTTCTTGGCATTTGATGCAAGCATCGGACTGTATTTTATGCATGCTGCATAAAGGTATTCATATTTTGATATGTATATTTGTTATGCTATCAATAGAGAAATAGATTCTGGAGTGAAACCACTATGTGGAAGTTCTGAGGTGGTAGTGAATTTCATGCATTTTATTTCCCATAAACTCCGACACAACAGAGATGGATGTGTTGAAATCAATATGAACTCAATAGAGGCAGAATAAAGGTTGCATGTTTCCTCTATAGACTCACAGAGATTCTTAATGTGCGCTAGATAGTGTGCGACTGGATGAATGTGTCTCCAGTGTTGTCATCTCACTCGATTATTTTTCAATAAAACTCCTCCCTGTCACACATATGGCAAGCGTCACCTCAGGACTGATTCTCAGTCTTACAAATTGTTTCTGTGTATTACTAAACCCAAGTATTTCCACTGCATGCACAGCAAAACTTTAGTTACTTTAGGTAAATTGGCAATATCGAATGAAGAACTACACAATACGATAGAGTTGTGTGAAGAAAATATTTCACCAATGAGTGAGAGCTGTCACATCCATGCCCGAGTCAAGAGCGCATGAAATAAACGGGTAAGAAACTGCATGATGCTCGTGTGTGAGATGACGTACGGGAAACAGTCCGTGTGTGCAAAGATGAAACTATTAGTCACAGAACAACACAGAGACTGAAATATTCTATGGCAATAAACATTTAGCATTGAGTGTGTTTGTGTACAATCTGTTTTTAGTTCTAGATGGACAAATATACGGATGGATGGATGGATGGATGGATGGATAGACAGACAAACAGACAGATAGATAGATAGATAGATAGATAGATAGATAGATAGATAGATAGATAGATAGATAGATAGATAGATAGACAAATGGATGGATGGATGGATGGATGGATGGATGGATGGATGGATGGATGGATGGATGGACAAATAGATAGATAGATAGATAGATCGATAGATAGATAGATAGATAGATAGATAGATAGATAGATAGATAGATAGACGGATGGATGGATGGACAAATGGATAGATAGATAGATAGATAGATAGATAGATAGATAGATAGATAGATAGATAGATAGATAGATAGATAGATAGATAGATAGATAGATAGATAGATGGATAGATAGATAGATAGATAGATAGATAGATAGATAGATAGATAGATAGATAGATAGACGGATGGATGGATGGACAAATGGATAGATAGATAGATAGATAGATAGATAGATAGATAGATAGATAGATAGATAGATAGATAGATAGATAGATAGATAGATAGATAGACAAATGGATGGATGGATGGATGGATGGATGGATGGATGGATGGATGGATGGATGGATGGACAAATGGATAGATAGATAGATAGATAGATAGATAGATAGATAGATAGATAGATAGATAGATAGATAGATAGATAGATAGACGGATGGATGGATGGACAAATGGATAGATAGATAGATAGATAGATAGATAGATAGATAGATAGATAGATAGATAGATAGATAGATAGATAGATAGATAGATAGATAGATAGACAAATGGATGGATGGATGGATGGATGGATGGATGGATGGAAAAACAGATAGATAGATAGACAGATAGATAGACAGATGGATGGATGGACAAACGGATAGATAGATAGATAGATAGATAGATAGATAGATAGATAGATAGATAGATAGATAGATAGATAGATAGATAGATAGATAGATAGATAGATAGATAGATAGACAGATGGATGGACAAATGGATAGATAGATAGATAGATAGATAGATAGATAGATAGATAGATAGATAGATAGATAGATAGATAGATAGATAGATAGATGGACAAATAGATAGATAGATAGATAGATAGATGATGGATGGATGGATGGATGGATGGATGGATGGATGGATGGATGGATGGATGGATGGACAGATAGAAAGATAGACAAACGGATGGATGGATGTATGGACAGTATAATATATAGATAGATAGATAGATAGATAGATAGATAGATAGATAGATAGATAGATAGATAGATAGATAGATAGATAGATAGATAGATAGATAGATAGATAGATAAATTGATGGATGGATGGATGGATGGATGGATGGATGGACGGACAGATAGAAAGATAGACAAACGGATGGATGGATGATGGACGGATAGACAGATAGACAAACAGACAAACAGATAGATAGATAGATAGATAGATAGATAGATAGACAAATTGATAGATAGATAGATAGATAGATAGATAGATAGATAGATAGATAGATAGATAGATAGATAGATAGACAAATTGATAGATAGATAGATAGATAGATAGATAGATAGATAGATAGATAGATAGATAGATAGATGTATGGATGGATGGATGGATAGACAAATTGATAGATAGATAGATAGATAGATAGACAAATTGATGGATAGATAGATAGATAGATAGATAGATAGATAGATAGATAGATAGATAGATCGATCGATCGATCGATCGATCGATCGATCGATCGATAGATAGATAGATAGATAGATAGATAGATAGATAGATAGATAGATAGATAGATAGATAGATAGATAGATAGATGGATGGATGGATGGATGGATAGACATTGTAGATAGATAGATAGATAGATAGATAGATAGATAGATAGATAGATAGATAGATAGATAGATAGATAGATAGATAGATAGATAGATAGATAGATAGATAGATAGACAGATGGATGGACAAATGGATAGATAGATAGATAGATAGATAGATAGATAGATAGATAGATAGATAGATAGATAGATAGATAGATAGATAGATAGATAGATAGATAGATAGATAGATAGATAGATGGATGGATGGATGGATGGATGGACAGATAGAAAGATAGACAAACGGATGGATGGATGGATGGACAAACGGATAGATAGATAGATAGATAGATAGATAGATAGATAGATAGATAGATAGATAGATAGATAGATAGATAGATAGATAGATAGATAGATAAATTGATGGATGGATGGATGGATGGATGGATGGATGGATGGATGGATGGACGGACAGATAGAAAGATAGACAAATGGATGGATGGATGATGGACGGATAGACAGATAGACAAACAGACAAACAGATAGATAGATAGATAGATAGATAGATAGACAAATTGATAGATAGATAGATAGATAGATAGATAGATAGATAGATAGATAGATAGATAGATAGATAGATAGATAGATAGATAGACGGTTGGATGGATGGATGGATGGATGGATGGATGGATGGATGGATGGATGGACAAACGGATAGACGGATAGATATATTTTTATCATTAAAGGAAATATAATTGAGTAGATGGGCTGTAATGTGATTGGCCGTGTCTCGGGAGCATGTGATGTCGTCTTTAGCTCTGATGATCTAATGATCTCTGATGGCATTATTGAAGCTGATGTCCGTCAGAGACACGCGTGTGTTTACTGGATTCATTCGGAGGCTCTTCAGGGTTCGTCTGATCCGTCTCTGCAGAACACAGAGAAGAATAGAGCAGATATGGATGTGTTGATCAGAACCCACTCTAAATTTATAAGCCCAACATCAACATATTTCAGTTCATCTGAAGACATTATTCTTGTTTTGTCTGTGTCATTTTTAAGTTTATCAAGAAGCAGGCAGGAAACAATAAGATCAGGAAGTCACATTAGAATTGAACTTAATTCAACTAACTCTATTTCTATTGCTCATATTTAGTGTGACGGATCTGAACAACTCTTAAACTTCTGATCTAATTCATCCAGAGAAAGGACATCTCACGCTTAGATTCAGTGGAGATGCTAATAGAACAAAGACTGAAATTGTATTTGTAAACTTGATTTATTGGCGTCTGCTTCCCTCATTAATCACTTTAAGGATCCGGATCAACTCATCAGAGCGCGGCTGGGGTCACAGGGCGAGCGGTCACTGTCACTGAGGAGAATCGTAATGCGAGGCCAAAGACATGATCTTACTGAGAAGAAATGACCACTTTTCAAACTAACGAGAGTTCAGGACGAGCAACTTCTGCTGTAAACATTTCCTGTTGATGCTTGGAGGAGTCTGGCTTCTGTCAGCAGCGGCTCGACGACTGACCGCGACGCTCATTATTCCAGCTGATGAACTTAATGCAGAGAATCATCCTGTTAGCAGAGGATTGAGTCAGGGTGAAGAGATCCTGCATTACATCCCTTCACTATCGCTCTATCGCTCTATCTATCCATCGCTCTATCATTCTATCTATCCATTGTTCTATCATCCATCTATCTAACATTCTGTTGTTCTATCTATCTATCTATCTATCTATCTATCTATCTATCTATCTATCTATCTATCTATCTTTCTATCTATCTATCTATCTATCTATCCAACTTTTTGTCTATTGTTCTGTCATTCTATCTATCTATCTATCTATCTATCGGTCTGTCGTTCTATCTAACATTCTATTGTTCTATCTATCTATCTATCTATCTATCTATCTATCTATCTATCTATCTATCTATCTATCTATCTGTCTATTGTTCTGTCATTCTATCTATCTATCTATCTATCTATCTATCTATCTATCTATCTATCTATCTATCTATCTATCTATCATTCTGTCTATCCAACTTTCTCTCTATCTACTTAACATTCTATTGTTCTATCTATCCATCGCTCTATCATTCTATCTATCCATTGTTCTATCTATCATCCATCTATCATCCATCCATCTATATATAATTCTGTCATTCTGTCTAACATTCTATCCATCACTTATTCTATCCATTGTTCTGTCCATCCATCTATCTATCATTCTATCGTTCTATCCATTGTTCTGTCTATCTATCTATCTATCTATCTATCTATCTATCTATCTATCTATCTATCTATCTATCTATCTATCTATCTATCTATCTATCTATCTATCTATCTATCTATCTAATACTGTTTATCCAGACAATATTAAACCTAAAATGTGTTCTGAAATATTGTGTAGAGTTTTGTACAACATTCCCTTTAATATTTTTTAAGATCAGTTCTTGAAAGTTTTGAGGGGGAAAAAGACAAAAGGAATTCTGTGCATGAATTATCTTGTAAGTTGAGAGGTCATTTGCTGGGTTTATTGTTCCATGTTTCATGATTATTGGTTCATGTCGCTTGCATCTCTACTTTGACCAAAAAATGCATCCATGCAAACAAATATCCAAAGAATGAATCACCAGGAATCACAAACTTGATTTCACCAGTGTGTGTGTGTGTGTGTGTGTGTGTGTGTGAAGTGTGCCTCCCGACCAATGACGAACACATCCGTCCCAATGGGACTTTCTTCGTGACGTATTAACACAAATCAAATCTGATTGTCTTCCTGTCTGATGGAAAGTATTCAGACATATAAAACGAGGCGAGGGGTGAGACTATTCAAAGAGACACGAGACCGCGAAAAGGAACTTTAAAAAGCACCTGGTCACTTTGGGAGATTTGACTGGAGGTATTTCAGGAGCCCGATCAGCGCGCGGATCACATCACCATAGCACATGTAAGATCCTTTGATTTTAATATTAGTCACTTTTTACTCATGTGCATGTTACATTCATTTGATTTTACATACTCATATATAGCCTACAGAAATTGCACGACATTTACATTCATTAATATCCATTGAAACATATTTTCTGAAGTAGTATGTTCTGTACGAACTAATTTTAAATTGTTTTAGGCAAAGCAAAAACTTACAATTAATAAAATAGAATAAAGATTTTTTTAATTATAATGTGAACGGCGACAAAGAGAATGCACATTTTAAGTTAGTAGTTTTTGCAAATGCCTTTACTATTTCGCATTCTAGTTTTAATATGCATTTACATTTAATTGTTTATTCATGCATTCATGTATGCACAGGTGTAAAGCAATGCTCGTGAGGAACGGCTCTCAGCTTTTGCTCTTCATAACTCTCTCCAGTGTTTTTTATGCCCGGACCTTAAGTTTACCCTACGCCTCCATGAGGTAAGACCTTTATTCTATTAAAGCACACGAGTTAAACTAAATTCCTAACTCTTTTTGTAATATTTTTAAAGCATTTTATATATCAGAATATGAGCGCGCGCTGTTCGCGCCATCAGAGCTGTGCGCGCGCATGTGACTGAATCGCCTCAGAAAAGAAAAAAGAATAAAGACGATACAAAACACGGAGAAACAAAGAAAAAACAATGTTATTTTTGTTGTTTGTTTGGGTATTTAAGGAAAACACAACTGTATGAACCATACAAGTAGGGAAAATTGCAATTTAGCATTTACAGAATTTCTGTTCAACGCGTGTAGTTTAAATATGCAACTAAATTTAAATTTTCTAGTCGCAAGTTATTTTAACCACATCCAAATGCTTAAAAACGTTTCACAAATACGCAAAATTTACCACGGTAATAAGTTTCCTTATTCTAGCCTACTCATTCCTGTGTAGAATCTTAATAAATTAGCCTAATATGAGTTCTTAAAGAAGCTTTTAGAACATTTACATTAACATATATTTACAAATTTTGATTGAAACTATTTTGTAAGGGAGACATGGACATTGCTAAAAAGCTTTCATAATGAAAACAAGCTGGTTTTATTACAACTCAGATGAGCTTTAAATACTAGATTGTGTCATTCTCTGGTTTATAGAGTAAAGTTGGTTATTGTAGTTATTAAATTCTGTGTCTGTGCAGAGATACAAGACACGCAGACGGGCTCTTCACAAGCGGATATAGTAAACTTCTCGGACAGTTGTCTGCCAGACGGTACCTGGAGTCATTGATCGGAAAGCGGGTCAGGTACATGAACCCTTTTTTTATGCCAATGCATTTCACAATCTGGCAGTGGTGATCATTAACATTATCCAAAGCCCTGCTGAAACCAGCCTAAGGTGATTTGAAGCTAGTCACCCAAGAGCCCAAAACCTTCTCAGACCAGATCTAAACATTGGAAACCAACGAAAACAATTTGTCAATTATCTGGTTTTAGAAGGAATGGTTTTAATAGGGAGGCAGAAATCAATTGAACTTGGTGTAACAGGAATTATGTTTTAGTAATTGTTCAGTATAATCAGATTTTAGATACAAAGAAAGTTTCTTCTGCTATTTCTTCTATATTACTGTAAATCTGTAAGTCTAATCGATATTTGCATAATGGTTTGTTTATGCAGATTCTGATCAATCTCAAAATGGCCATTGGATTATATACCATAGAATCCTATAAAAACGGTCTGCCAAATGAATAAAAGTAAATGTTTAGCTGGTGATCTCAAGTAGTCAAATGAACTGCATATTAGGAGGAATGACGTATTTCTTTGTGCGCTTTTAGCGATGATTTGATGGAAGACCAGGCGCCGATGAAGCGTCATTCGGACGCAATATTCACAGACAATTACAGTCGCTTTCGCAAGCAAATGGCGGTGAAGAAATATCTTAACTCTGTTCTAACAGGAAAGAGAAGGTATAAAGCACTTCATGAGCATCACTAAACCACTTAAAGATACTGAAATACTCTGAACTGAACGTGTTTTGTGCTGTTTTTTCCCCTCTTTAGTCAAGAAGACCCACCCAGCATGCAGGAGGAATCGGCCGGTGGCGAAACCACGTATCGGGAGAGCTACGATGACGTCACTGTAGACCAGCTTCTGAATCATATACCATTGGTAAGTTAGATGAAAAGATGCTTAATAACAGTGCTTGCAAATATAGCTCATTTAATCACCGATCTTTTCTCTTCTAGCCCCTCTGAGGTCGGTTTGAAGGCAAGAAAACAACTCTCCTTGACCATCATAGGTTTTCCATTTACACAGTCTAGTATAGGACATCAGCATACTACTAAAAACAACGTGTTGAAGAAAAAAAAATGTGGTTACCTATGACGTAAATGTTTGCACTGTACATAGAAAATAAACTTTGATGAGAGATATTAGCTTGAAGATGTACATAGTGTGCTTTGGCCTTGGAACCGACACGTTTGCTTTGACATGTTTCCTGTAAATTGTAGATCAATAAATGCATTGAAACAAGCCCCGGACTGGTAGAGTAAGAGAACCACATATTTGGACCTGAAGACTGCTGATTGGACCTGTGACATAATGTAACTCCGTGCATTTTGTAAATTGAATTATTTTGTAAAGATATTTATGTTGCTTCTGTGTGAATTCTAACTCTAGAGGGATCATTTGGGTTTTGGGAGGGTCAGGCACTGGAAATCTTTATTTTTGCCATTCAAAGTATAATAAAAGGTTGAAGAGCCATAAAATTCTTGACTGCACTCGATTTCAATGTTGCTCTCGGTCCGGCCATAACTTTAACCATGAACTGCAATCAATTCATGCTCATGTTTTCCATTGTCTTTGTTTCCATTCAGAATAATAGGCCATTACTTTGAAGAATGTTCAAACTGTCTCAATTATATTTCTGTGAGTTATGACTGCCGTTTGTTTTCATCCCTGAAAATGCAGATAAATTGGAGCACAGGTGCAGAGCAAGACAAAAGTAAAATGTTCAAGAATGCATAGCACTCACTTTTTAGACAAATATGGTAAATATACAGACAGCTCGAGTAATGATGATGATGCGGTTATGATGCAGTACATTCTTGAAATGACTCCACCAAATCAAACAACAAAAAGGTGTGAGATCATTCATTCTTGTAATTCCAGTCTTAGATCCTTATTTTGAGAACTTCTGAAGAAAGCGGTCATTAGTATTAGCCGGCCTGTGACTAAGAGTCTACAACAGGCGATAAAAGTAGCTCTGGAAATTTGAATCATAAATGTCAGAGGATAAGGAACGTTATATAAGACGACATGCAATGTAAGATGGGACTCTGGTTGCCAAAATTAGGCTTGTCTGTCAAATTAGATTTATTTTGAGCTGTCATTCCCATTGGCCTGGAAAAATGGTTTGGTTTGTACTAATTAAACTATAACCAATATAAATATCTGAAAGAGACGACTGAGTGGTCAGAGCTGAAAAATAAGGATGCATTATAAGCTATTTATAGCTATGATGAAGGTTATATATAAACACACACACACACACATATATATATATATATATATATATATATATATATATATATATATATATATATATATATATATATATATATATATATATATATATATATATATATATATATATATGCACACTACAGCAAGGTCGTAACAATGTCTTGAACATTGGGGGGACCAATTTTTTAAAAAGCATAAAGAAACAGAACAGGTCTAATTCTAGTTCGGAAATAATCATTTTTAACTATTTGCAAATAATATTTGCATTAATTTGCATTTCACTCTAAAAATGCTGGGTTAAATATGGACAAACCCAGGGATTGGGTTGTTTTCACCCAGCCATTTTTTTCAACCAATTTTGGATATATATATATATATAGTAATATAGTAAAAGGCATGTTTTTGCTCAAATTTGTGGTGTATTTTAAGCTGAAACTTGACCAGCCCAGAGACTTATATTACATCTTGTGAAAGAGGGCATAATAGGTGCCCTTTAACCCAACCTGCTGGGATGTCCATATTTAACCAAACTTGGGTTGTTTTTAACACATTTTTTAGAGTGTATGAACACATGCACTACTTTTATTTATAGCCTATGCCTAATATGTCGAAAACATAAAATGTTTCTTGGCTCGTGACACTCAGAAACTACATAAATCACGTAAATGCATTTATTAAATTCAAAATGTATGGACCCCGCACGTACATGCAAGAAAAAATTTACTATAATTTACTAATTCGTTCCCTCGATTTGCTAAATCGTGCGCACGATTACTATTTCATATGATTTATATGCGGATGATTTATAAATCGAGGGAACAAAATAGTAAATCGTGCGAACAATATACACCGTGTCGACACCAGACGCGATTTTTGTTGCGCAGCAACAGTTAAAAGCTGAATGTGACAAACCGACCGTTGCAAAGCACTAGACTATATGTCAGAAATAGAACGGGGAATCCGTTTATTGTCGGGATTTTATCAATATCACTGATTATAATGTATTTTGACACGTCGCGCTGCGCGCATGTGAAAAAAGTCGTGTAGTTTGCATCACTGGATGTTACTGTCGGTCATTTAACATTTCTATCGCAAAACAGTTGACACGCAGGCTATATTCACTATTTACAACGTTAATTATGATGATTTAGCCTTTTCTAATCGTCCCCCTCAATGTCTATGGCTCTGCACTACACTGTAAAAAAAAATCCCAGTAAAATTTACGGTAAAAAACTGGCAGCTGTGGTTGCCAGAAATTTACTGTAAAAAATACAGTAGCAATGTAAAAACAATTTCTGTTAAATTTACGGTAAAATAACGTATTTCATTAAATGATATAATGTTAATTTACCAACCTAATGAAGTACTAATATCTGTTTTGTACCTTTATAATACACTGACAGTCACCAAACACAGTGGTGATGAGAGTCACATGATGAATCAAAGTTCATCACAAGCAGATTTTCTACAAGCTGAGAAGGACAACAATAACATATAGAAGATGCACACAGTATCATTCACACACACACTAAACACCATCATGGTAACATGCATGACATTTTAAAAATGCAATAAACGTTAATTTGCCAACATTAGATATAACATAAAACCCTAATGTAAATAACTGATTAGAAAAAATGAGAAAAACTATGAAGAAACAGAGTTATTTCAACGAAAATATATCAAATGGGAAGTGTCACGCAGGGAATTGTGGGAATGTCAAATTACGTTTTTTCACTGTAAATTTTACAATGAATTGTTATTTTTCACTTCCAAAAACTGTGAATTTAACGGTATTTTACTGTAAAATTACATTAAATGTACCGTTAGATCTATTACAGTTATTCACCGTATATAGTACGGAAACTTTCTGTAAACCAATTGACAGTTTTTCACCGCAGCATTTTTACAGTCTTTTACTGTTAAAATCGTGGTAATTTTTTACAGTGTATATAATATACATATATATGTATATTATTGTAGAAACGTACATTATTTGTCCTAAAACAGTATGTTTTTCACAGGAATGTATTTACATAATTAAAATAAAACCCATTTTTAAAAAATATAATTTGTAATTTTTCTTACAGGTGTTTAAAAGGCAAGTAAAGTGAACTACAGCCTTAAAACTCCTTTTTTTTCTGCTTGCTACTTTTAGGTTTGTGTTTTTCTGTTGGAGATATGAATGGAGTTAGGGTTAAAGTTAAGGTTAGTACAAATGTTTGATTCTTAATAGGGTGGTTAAATAGGTTATTGTCATTGAGTGCCCTATTCTTTAGATTGGTCGGGCAGGTTGTTAGTGTTGAAGTGCTCTACTTGGCTTAGGTAACTGAAGAGGCTGTTATGTGTTCTTCTGTGGCTGTGCTTCTCTTAATGCATGTGTCATTTTAGCTTGTCATTTGTAATCCTTGTGGCAGTTGCACATCCCATCCATCTTCCTGGAAATGCCAGAAATCAAGCTGAATGGAACAATAACATTCAGAGAAAACATGCACAAAAAATTTTGTTTGGTCTTAATTTGTCACATTGGATTTATATCATTACAGCACTAAGTAGGAGGAAATGCAAAAACAGAGATGACTAATTAATTTAAAATCACTCACGCACCAAAACTTGTATTTGCATATACATACACACACAGAATATCCACCCATTGCTAACAATGAATGTTCATTTATCCATGTTTATAACTCCATTATTCTAAGAAACATGACTTTTCATGTACTCTTTATTGTGTGCCTTGTTGCGCCTCTGTTCTGTTCCTGTGTATTTAGTTCCGGTTTTCCTTGTCTTGTTGCTCTTTTCCTAAATCCCAATAGGTCTTGATGTGATTCCACAGATCAGCAGGTATAATGTGAAGACTCAGGGTATGTTTACACAACAACGATGTTCTAAAAACGGAAACATTTTTGCTTTGCGTTTTTCGCATACAGACGACAATATCGTAAAAACGATCCCCGTTCACACGGATCTGCGAAAACAACCAAAAACGCTGTATTCTGCTGCCAGGCCAGTAGATGGCGATGTCACATTGTAAAGAAACACTATAGACTGAACACGTAATTACACATGCGCATGACGTCACCATTTTCACAAATTCTCGTTTCTTGTAGTTTACACAGAGATGGTTTTCATGGCCCCAAAACGCCATTATCGTGTAAATGAACGGCCAAAATGCATAAAAAGTTTCAGTTGAAAATGGTGTTGTATAAACGGCCCTTTGGGTACATTTACACAACAACGATGTACTAAAAACGGAAATGGTTTTCCTTTACTTTTTTCACGTACAAAAGGCAACGTCAAAAAGATACCCATTCACAAGAATTCACAAAAGCGAATAAAAATACTGTATTATAATGCCAGGCCAGTAGATGGCAATGTCACTTTGTAAAGAAACACTGCGCACCTGTAGACCTTCTGTAGCGCCGCCCCTTCTCAATGCTGCGCTCGTTGTGTTCTGTCTTCCGGTTTGTATTTTCACCGCATGAAGGTAAGATCTTACGGGTTTTTTAAAATCTTCCCAGTCTACTGACATTTGTTCTGACATTCGCTTCAAACATTACAATGCTCATGATAACTTTTGTGAACTCTACAATACGTAAATCAACTTCAGCAGCTAATTACTCTTTGACAGCGATGCCACAGAAATATACAGAGCTACCGCAAAAATGAAAGTTCATACACAAAATTATATAGATGGCTGCGCGCTTCTTCCTCTGGCACATAATAGACTGAACACATAACACGCATGTGCATGACTTCACCATTTTCACAAATTAGCATTTTTGTTGTTTACATGGAGACGATAACAATGTCATTTCAAAACCTTGCATTTTGAAACCTGTTTTTAAAAGTTTGCGTTTGCAGGCCCCCAAAACAACGCTGTCGTGTAAATGAATGGCCAAAACGCATAAAAAGTCCACTTTTAGTCGAAAATGGCATTGTGTAAACGGCCCTTTAGGGCATATTTACACGACGATGTACAGAAAGTTTTTCCTTTGCTTTTTTGCTTTTTGCATTTTTATACAGACGACAACATTGTCAAAAAGATCCACGTTCACAAGAATCCAAAAAAAAGACGACTAAAAATGCTGTATTATAACGCCACACCACTAGATGGCGATGTCACTTTGTAAAGAAACACTAGACTGAACACATAACACATATGCACATGACGTCATCGTTTCCACAAATTTGCACATCCCTGTTCTCAAGGATCCTGGAAAGCGACTAAACTTTGTATTATAATGCCAGGCCAGTAGATGGCGATAGTAGACAGACCATCTGGTTTCGCCCATTTTCAGCACTGCAATGGTCGTGCAACAATTTTTGTTGTTTACATGGAGATGATAATGATATCGTTTTCAAAAACTTGCACTTTGAAACCCTTTTTCAAAAGTTTGCATTTTCAGGCCCCAAAAACACTGTTGTCATGTAAATGAATGGGCAAAACACACAAAAAGTTTCCTGTTTTTAGTTAAAAACGGCCTCTTAGACTCTGGTGACCAGGCTTAATCTTTGGCTATTGAATTGTTGTGGTGCAAATCAGATGCTATGTGATTTGTCCAGGGCTGTGTGGAGAGGGCCAGCTCATTAGCTCTCATTACCGGATGGCTAAATGGGCCTGCTGACCACAGCAGGTAAAAATAGATGGATAGACTCTACACTGACCAGCTCCACTCTGATAATGGGTGCATTACCACTTAAAGTGATTCAACATAGAAATGGCTGGCCAGGAACCACTTGTTTTGAGCATTAGTGAGCGTGTGTGTTTGTGCATTGCACTCTTTCCACATGCCACCTTAGTTCTGTACACATTTATAGTCAGTTTGGTTTGCTCAGAATTCAGATAATACCATAAACAATGTTTCTGAATCTTTACAATATTTAGAGATTATGGTAAACTCCAAGGCATGTCCAAAAACACAAGGTATTACCATGGTATCATGTCTAAAACATGGTGTTTGCTCACACTTGTTTGGAGGTAAGGATGCTAAAAATGCTGGGTAAAAAACAATTGGGTAAAAAACAATTTGAAAAAGGCAGCTGGGTTGTTTAAACCCAGCGGTTGGGTTAAATGGTTTGACCAAACCTGCTGGGTAGTTTTATTGAACCCAACTATTGTTTCAAAATTACTGTATTGCTCGCTTAAAATGAACCCAAAATATGTTGGAAATAAACATTTATTAATAAGTTTAATAAATAATAAATAAACAATAAACATTTATTAAATTGCTTATTAATAAATGTTCACCTTTAATTATTATTATTGCCTCTAGTAATGGGTTGTTTTAACCCAGGGAATGGGATGTTTTAACCCAGCGAATGGGTTGTTTTAACCCAGCGGATGGGATGATTTAACCCAGCGAATGGGTTGTTTTAACCCAGCGAATGGGATGTTTTAACCCAGCCGATGGGATGATTTAACCCAGCGAATGGGTTGTTTTAACCCAGCGAATGGATTGTTTTAACCCAGCGATTGGGATGATTTAACCCAGCGAATGGGTTGTTTAACCCAGCGAATGGGATGTTTTAACCCAGCCGATGGGATGATTTAACCCAGCGAATGGGTTGTTTAACCCAGCGAATGGGATGTTTTAACCCAGCCGATGGGATGATTTAACCCAGCGAATGGGATGTTTTAACCCAGCCGATGGGATGATTTAACCCAGCAAATGGGTTGTTTTAACCCAGCCGATGGGATGATTTAACCCAGCAAATGGATTGTTTTAACCCAGCGATTGGGATGATTTAACCCAGCTGTCATGATCACAGTCTGTTCATGTTCACTCTGGACTACATTTCCCATGATCCTCCATTGCTCATCACCTGCACTCACTTCACAATCACTCCTCACTAATCACCACACCCAGCTGCAGCTTGTTACCTGGACTATAAAATGACTCACACTCACACCACCAGTTTGCGAAGTCTTGATTCCTTGTGACAATTCTGAGCGTTTCCTTGTCTCCTGTCTGCCTGTGATTGATCTTGCCTGTTCCTGTTTTTTTGACCCGTTGCTGCCTGTCCTGACCCTTGCCTTGTATACTGTTCTGTGAATGATATCCGCCTGCCTCGATCTACTGCCTGTACCCTGACTACGATTCTGCCTGTTCCTTACTGTTCCTGTTTGTTCCTGTTTTGACCCTGCCTGTACGACCACTCTACTTTAAGTGGCCTGCGCCACCCACGCTTCCAGCCCTGCCTGCGCCATCCACACTTCCAGCCCTGCCAGCGCCATCCACGCTTCCAGCCCTGCCAGCGCCATCCACGCTTCCAGCCCTGCCAGCGCCGCTCAAACTCCTTGCGCTGCCAGCGCCATTCAGGCGTCTTGCCCTGCCGGCTTCACCCACACGCCTGGCCCTGCCGGCGCCACCCGAACTCCTTGCCCACGAACCTGCGACGGGCCCCGCTGAAATCTCCAAGAACTTTTTTGGGGGGGGGCAGTATACCTAGGGGTGGGGAGCTGGTGGGTGGGGACCCTGCCCAGCCACTGCTGTCAGGGCCATTTATGGACTGTAGCCCACTAGAGCCATTTATGGACTCATTGCTGCGGCTGCCCAAGCCACCTGACCTGCCGGGGTTGCCCAAGCCGCCTGACCTGCCGTGGCTGCCCGAGCCGCCTGACCTGCCGTGGCTGCCCGAGCCGCCTGACCTGCTGTGGCTGCCCGAGCCGTGGCTGCCCGAGCCGCCTGACCTGCCGTGGTTGCCTGAACCACCCGACCTGCCGTGGCCGCCCGAGCCACCTGACCCACCGTAGCTGCCTGAGTCCCTGGGGCTGCATTGGAGATCCCGTTCCCGGCTGCTGTTAGATCTCCAATGCACCCACCCCCCCTCCCTAGCTGTTCCTTTACGTCGCGAGGACGTTGCTGCCTGTCCTGACCCTTGCCTTGTATACTGTTCTGTGAATGATATCCGCCTGCCTCGATCTACTGCCTGTACCCTGACTACGATTCTGCCTGTTCCTTACTGTTCCTGTTTGTTCCTGTTTTGACCCTGCCTGTACGACCACTCTACTTTAATAATATGCTGCACTTGGATCTCTGCCTCAGTCCCACTTCGTTACACCAGCAAATGGGTTGTTTTAACCCAGGGAATGGATTGTTTTAACCCAGCGATTGGGATGATTTAACCCAGCGAATGTGTTGTTTTAACCCAGCGAATGGATTGTTTTAACCCAGCGATTGGGATGATTTAACCCAGCGAATGGGTTGTTTTAACCCAGCGAATGGGTTGTTTTAACCCAGCGAATGGATTGTTTTAACCCAGCGATTGGGATGATTTAACCCAGCGAATGGGATGTTTTAACCCAGCAAATGGATTGTTTTAACCCAGCCGATGGGATGATTTAACCCAGCGAATGGGTTGTTTTAACCCAGGGAATGGATTGTTTTAACCCAGCGATTGGGATGATTTAACCCAGCGAATGGGATGTTTTAACCCAGCGAATGGGATGTTTTAACCCAGCAAATGGATTGTTTTAACCCAGCCGATGGGATGATTTAACCCAGCGAATGGGTTGTTTTAACCCAGGGAATGGGATGTTTTAACCCAGCAAATGGATTGTTTTAACCCAGCCGATGGGATGATTTAACCCAGCGAATGGGATGTTTTAACCCAGCTGATGGGATGATTTAACCCAGCGAATGGGATGATTTAACCCAGTGAATGGGATGTTTTAACCCAGCGGATGGGATGATTTAACCCAGCGGATGGGATGATTTAAACCAGCGGATGGGATGTTTTAACCAAGCAATTGGGTTGTTTTAACCCAGCGATTGGGTTGTTTTAACCCAGCGAATGGGATGTTTTAACCCAGCGATTGGGATGATTTAACCCAGTTAATGGATTGTTTTAACCCAGCGATTGGGTTGTATTAACCCAGCGATTGGGTTGTATTAACCCAGCGATTGGGTTGTTTTAACCCAGCGATTGGGTTGTTTTAACCCAGCGAATGGGTTGTTTTAACCCAGCGAATGGGTTGTTTTAACCCAGCGATTGGGTTGTTTTAACCCAGCGATTGGGTTGTTTTAACCCAGCGAATGGGATGTTTTAACCCAGCCGATGGGATGATTTAACCCAGCCGATGGGATGATTTAACCCAGCAAATGGGTTGATTTAACCCAGCAAATGGGTTGATTTAACCCAGCAAATGGGTTGTTTTAACCCAGGGAATGGATTGTTTTAACCCAGGGAATGGATTGTTTTAACCCAGCGATTGGGTTGTTTTAACCCAGCGAATGGGATGTTTTAACCCAGCGAATGGGATGTTTTAACCCAGCGAATGGGATGTTTTAAGCCAGCGAATGGGATGTTTTAACCCAGCGAATGGGATGTTTTAACCCAGCGAATGGGATGTTTTAACCCAGCGAATGGGATGTTTTAAGCCAGTGAATGGGATGTTTTAAGCCAGCAATTGGGTTGTTTTAACCCAGCGAATGGGATGTTTTAACCCAGCGAATGGATTGTTTTAACCCAGCGATTGGGATGTTTTAACCCAGCGAATGGGATGTTTTAACCCAGCGATTGGGTTGTATTAACCCAGCGAATGGAATTTTTTTACCCAGCGAATGAGTTGTTTTAGTTTTAATTTCTTTCGCACAAATAAAAAAATTCAAAAACAATACTAACCAAATTTTGGAAAGAGCATGTTATGTGTTTCTCCTCCATTCTGATGAGAACAGAGCACTGCATCCTTAGAAAAATGAAAGGGTTAATTGTTTTAGTTATCATGCACAAAAACAAATCTTAACAGAATTATCCAGCCATGCAAAACCACCAATCTATTAATCCCTACATGTTCTGCAAATCATTTTATGCTAATATACACATGCTATGGTCGAGGAGACGGGCTGTAGCGATGAAATTTACTCTAGTGGATCACAACAATGAAGGACAATCAGCATTTCATATGGAAATGAGAAATAACCCACTTAAACATCTGTCCTGCCCGCTTCTAACGTCTTCTGCAGCATGATTCTCTCTCCGCACGCTGCTGAACGTGACTGAGCGTGAGCAGCGCAGCGGATTGGCCGTCCTTGGGGCCGGTGGCAGTTCCAGTTGAAGACCATCACAGTGACAGGAGTCAGCTTTTAGACCCCTGGTGTAGTCATGTGACAGATGCCAGTCATTCATAATAAACGTCACACGTGCCCCTCACTTCACAGGGAATAGCTGGAATGGGACACATGACACATTTAAGAAAAATGAAGGGCAGAAAATCTTAAAAGGTGGTAACCTGACCTTAAAGAGCTATTTCTACCTGATTTAACCTATAAAAATAAGATAACTTTTTTTTTTTTGGAGTAAATTAGCCTAACAATAAGACATTTACGGTTAAAAAGCAAGTGTGCATTAATCAGCATTTGAAAGTCAGAATTATCCGTTTTATAAGACTTAAGATTTCATAATAATGCATTCCTTTAGTGCCAATAACATACAGTCCACTTATTTCCAACGAACCCACATGCCCTTAATTCAAATTTAAACCCAGATGTGACTAAAATAATGTTAAAATATCACGCACCCACACACAGAGTGGTTTGCATCTAGTCTGAAAGGTTAATCACAGCAGAAAGCTTCCAACAGAAAAATTAGATTTGTATTCCCAAACAGAATGACTCATAATAAGCGATATGTTGTGTGTGTGTGTGTGTGTGTGTGTGTGTGTGTGTTTCAGTGTAAACACCTGTTTTGCTCTCTGTATCCTCCCCTGATTTGGAGCTTCATTTGTACAGGCCGTGGTTTAATAAATCAAAAGGAAATACAATAATATACGTGCGCAGAGGTTTTCTCGTCCAGAAAGGTCAGCTCTGAGATTAATTATACCGTGAGGAAGACCTTAAAGGGACAGTTCACCCAAAAATTCTGTCATTTACTCACAGTCAAGTTCTAAACTTTCGTTTCGAGTTTCTTTGTTCTGATGAACACAAAAGAAGATATTTTGAAGAATTTTGGCAATCAAAAAATACTATAGAAGTCAATGTTGACCAGAAACTGTTCGATTGCTAAAATGCTTTGAAAACTTGAGGGTGAGTAAATGATGACAGAATTAAAATTGTTCACTCTAAGAAACTGCTGGGTTAAAATTAACCCAAGTTGGGTTAAAATGGACAAATAGTTGAGTTAAATAAAACTGCCCAGTGCGTTGATCAAACATTCAACCCAACCACTGGGTCAAAACAACCCAAATGCTGGGTTTGTCCACATCAGCAGTTTATTAGAGTGACAGGTGAACTGATGGAATATTTCTCTACAACACAACCTTGCTTTTATGAGCCCAATAATTCATTCCCAATCTGTCCTTTTCACTCTAATAAAATGCTGGGTTGTTTCAAGCCTAATGTGGGTCAAAAATGGACAAACGCAACCGTTGGGTTAAGTTTTTAAATTACATTTTTAAACCAATGGTTCCACTCTAAAAACACATGGTTAAAAACAACCCAAGGGCTGGGTAAATAATATAGGACAGAACACATGTTGGGTTAATTCTACCCAGCAAATTGGGTTATTTAACCCAGCATAATTGGCTAATTTATAATACTAGCTACTTTTTTTTTTTTTTTTCATATATGCATTAATGTTTACAGATTAACTTAAAAACTCAAAACTTTATTTAAATACTCTACACAACCACTGGTTTGCATGATAGGCCTAATTTCTTTATTTTCAATCATATTTTATAGTATAGAATATTTTATATAGTTTTTAATACATATTGACTATGTTTAAGATCGTTTAACAGATATTAGAAGTAACAATTGAACATTTAGAAGCAATTCCAGTGTAATCGACCAGTCTCTGTTGTCCTGTTTCCACCGTAACGGCGCTGGATCTCGTGCCGGAGATGACTCGCGTTCGATAACTTCAGACCGCCGCTGGCTTTTCACTCGTAGCCGAAAAATGCTGTGACTGACTCCATAACCTGTCCATAAAAAATCTGTGTACAATTCTGAGAACATATTTAACATCTTAAGTATTTATATTCTGTGTCTTTTTGAATTAAATCATAACATTTTTTCAGTTTCCATCACGTGAAAAGAAATTTAACTGATCTGGGTAACACAACAACAACCCAAACGCCGGGTTGTTACACCTGACCCAGGATCTGTGTAACACAAAATCTACCCAAACGCAGGGTTGTTACGCCTGACCCAGGATCTGGGTAACACAAAAACAACCCAAACGCCGGGTTGTTACGCCTGACCCAGGATCTGGGTAACACAAAAACAACCCAAACGCCGGGTTGTTACGTCTGACCCAGGATCTGGGTAACACAAAAACAACCCAAACGCCGGGTTGTTACACCTGACCCAGGATCTGTGTAACACAAAATCTACCCAAACGCAGGGTTGTTACGCCTGACCCAGGATCTGGGTAACACAAAAACTACCCAAACACCGGGTTGTTACGCCTGACCCAGGATCTGGGTAACACAAAAACAACCCAAACGCCGGGTTGTTACGCCTGACCCAGGATCTGGGTAACACAAAAACAACCCAAACGCCGGGTTGTTACGTCTGACCCAGGATCTGGGTAACACAAAAACAACCCAAACGCCGGGTTGTTACGCCTGACCCAGGATCTGGGTAACACAAAAACAACCCAAACGCCGGGTTGTTACACCTGACCCAGGATCTGGGTAACACAAAAACTACCCAAACGCGGGGTTGTTACGCCTGACCCAGGATCTGGGTAACACAAAAACAACCCAAACGCCGGGTTGTTACGCCTGATCCAGGATCTGGGTAACACAAAAACAACCCAAACGCTCTGAGTAACACAAAAACTACCCAAACGCCGGGTTGTTACGCCCGACCCAGGATCAGGGTAACACAAAAACTACTCAAACGCTGG
The DNA here is from genome assembly GCF_024489055.1 of Chanodichthys erythropterus. NCBI lineage: Eukaryota > Metazoa > Chordata > Actinopteri > Cypriniformes > Xenocyprididae > Chanodichthys > Chanodichthys erythropterus. Next base: position 1,051,638 of record NC_090225.1, on the reverse strand, counting down.
GTTGTTACGCCTGACCCAGGATCTGTGTAACACAAAAACTACTCAAACGCTGGGTTGTTACATCTGACCCAGGATCAGGGTAACACAAAAAACACCCAAACGCTGGGTTGTTAGGCCTGACCCAGGATCAGGGTAACACAAAAACTACCCAAACGCAGGGTTGTTATGCCTGATCCAGGATCTGTGTAACACAAAAACTACTCAAACGCTGGGTCGCCACGCCCGACCCAGGATCTGAATAACACAAAAACTACGCAAACGCCGGGTTGTTACGCCCGACCCAGGATCAGGGTAACACAAAAACTACCCAAACGCCGGGTTGTTACGCCCGACCCAGGATCTGTGTAACACAAAAACTACTCAAACGCCGGGTTGTTACGCCTGACCCTGTCACGGTGCACACAAGAACAAGATGGTAGGATCCAGTTGCAGCATTTATTAAAGGGTAATCCAAGTTCAAAATCCAGAGAACAGGCAAGGGTCAAAATACATGAAACAGTCCACAAAAAACAGAAAGCCAGAGGTAACAAAAAGTGCTCGTAACAATACAACAAACCACAACTGAGGACAGAAACAACTGAGATTAAATAGACAGACACTAATGATGAAACACAAAACAGCTGAGTGCAATGAGTGTAATAATGAGTCCAGGGGTGAATATGGGAATTGTAGTCCAAGGGGTGAAAACAAGAGTCCAAGATGGAGTGCCCTCTAGTGGCTGATGGGCACTCTCACAGGTGATCGTGACATTACCCCCCCTCAAAGGAGCGGCTACCAGACGCTCCACCAGACAAAACACAAACACACAAAAAACTCAGGAGGGAGGTGGACAGGAGGAGGATCAGGGGGAGGGATGGTGGGCCAGATCCAGGGTCCCCAACTGATAGCCAGGGCGGTGCTGGAGGAACTGACCAGGCTGGTTCCAGTTTTTTCTGGAGTCCTGGCTGAGTGCCAGGGTGGCGCTGGAGGAACTGACCAGGCTGGTTCCAGCGGGTCTGGAGTCCTGGCTGAGTGCCAGGGTGGCGCTGGAGGAACTGACCAGGCTGGTTCCAACGGTTCAGACGGCCTGGGCAGTGGCGGCAGGGCAGAAAGCCTGGGCGGCGGCGGCAGGGCAGAAGGCTTGGATGATGGCGGCAGGACAGAAGATCTGGGCGGTGGCGGCAGGGCAGAAGGCTTGGACGGCGACAGGGCAGTAGGCCAAGGGTGCTTCATGGCCATATCAGGGAGAGCGGGCAGCTCGGTGACGACCTCCGTGGCCGTATCAGGGCGAGCGGGCAGCTCGGTGGTGGCCTCCATGGCCGTATCAGGGGGCTGGGGCTGCTCTGGGACGGCCGTGGGCTCGGGCTGCTCTGGGAAGGCAGCGGGCTCGGGCTGCCCTGAGTCCATCGCAGGACTGACAGGGAAAGCATGCGGGGCTGGAGTGGACTCACTGGCTGGAGCGGACTCACTGGCTGGAGCGGACTCACTGGCTGGAGCGGACTCACTGGCTGGAGCGGACTCACTGGCTGGAGCGGACTCACTGGCTGGAGCGGACTCCCTGGCTGGAGCGGACTCCCTGGCTGGAGCGGACTCACTGGCTGGAGCGGACTCACTGGCTGGAGCGGACTCACTGGCTGGAGCGGACTCACTGGCTGGAGCGGGCTCTGGAGTGGACTCACTGGCTGGAGTGGACTCACTGACTGGAGCGGGCTCTGGAGCGGACTCACTGACTGGAGCGGGCTCTGGAGCGGACTCACTGGCTGGAGCGGGCTCTGGAGTGGACTCACTGGCTGGAGCGGACTCACTGGCTGGAGCGGGCTCTGGAGCGGACTCACTGGCTGGAGCGGACTCACTGACTGGAGCGGGCTCTGGAGCGGACTCACTGGCTGGAGCGGACTCACTGGCTGGAGCGGACTCACTGACTGGAGCGGACTCACTGACTGGAGCGGGCTCTGGAGTGGACTCACTGGCTGGAGCGGACTCACTGGCTGGAGCGGCCTCTGGAGTGGACTCGCTGGCTGGAGCGGGCTCGGGCTGTTCTGAGTGCATCCTCCAGGCACGCAAGACCGCCAGAACATAAAAAGTGAAGACAGTCCTCTTGGCCATCATAGGACTAACAGGGAGAGCATGCGGGACTGGAGTGGACTCACTGGCTAGAGCGAACTCTGGAGTGGACTCACTGGATGGAGTGGACTCCCTGACTGGAGTGGGCTCTGGAATGGACTTACTGCCTGGAGCAGGCTCACAGGCTGGAGCGGACTCCGAGAAGGCCCCCAGGCCTTGAAGGATGACTGAAGCCTTCCTCCTCCTCTTCCTCCTTTTACGTGAGTGAGGCACTGAACCTGTGCCCACCTCCTCTGTAGACTCTGGAGCGAATTCACAGGCTGGAGCGGGCTCTGGAATCCTGGCTGAGGGTGGTTTGTTCTGTCACGGTGCACACAAGAACAAGATGGTAGGATCCAGTTGCAGCATTTATTAAAGGGTAATCCAAGGTCAAAATCCAGAGAACAGGCAAGGGTCAAAATACATGAAACAGTCCACAAAAAACAGAAAGCCAGAGGTAACAAAAAGTGCTCGTAACAATACAACAAACCACAACTGAGGACAGAAACAACTGAGATTAAATAGACAGACACTAATGATGAAACACAAAACAGCTGAGTGCAATGAGTGTAATAATGAGTCCAGGGGTGAATATGGGAATTGTAGTCCAAGGGGTGAAAACAAGAGTCCAAGATGGAGTGCCCTCTAGTGGCTGATGGGCACTCTCACAGGTGATCGTGACAGACCCAGGATCTGAGTAACACAAAATCTACCCGAACGCTGGGTCGCCACGCCCGACCCAGGATCTGTGTAACACAAAAAACTACCCAAACGCTGGGTCGCCACGCCCGACCCAGGATCTGAGTAACACAAAAACTACCCAAACGCCGGGTTGTTACGCCCGACCCAGGATCTGTGTAACACAAAATCTACCCAAACGCAGGATTGTTACGCCTGACCCAGGATCTGGGTAACACAAAAACAACCCAAACGGCGGGTTGTTACGCCTGACCCAGGATCAGGGTAACACAAAAAACTACCCAAACGCTGGGTCGCCACGCCCGACCCAGGATCTGAGTAACACAAAAACTACCCAAACGCCGGGTTGTTACGCCCGACCCAGGATCTGTGTAACACAAAAACTACTCAAACGCCGGGTTGTTACGCCTGACCCAGGATCTGTGTAACACAAAAACTACTTAAACGTTGGGTTGTTACGCCTGACCCAGGATCAGGGTAACACAAAAAACTACCCAAACGGCGGGTTGTTATGCCTGACCCAGGATCAGGGTAACACAAAAAACTACCCAAACGCAGGGTTGTTACGCCTGATCCAGGATCTGGGTAACACAAAAACAACCCAAACGCTGGGTCGCCACGCCCGACCCAGGATCTGAGTAACACAAAAACTACGCAAACGCCGGGTTGTTACGCCCGACCCAGGATCTGTGTAACACAAAAACTACTCAAAAGCCGGGTTGTTACGCCTGACCCAGGATCTGAGTAACACAAAATCTACCCGAACGCAGGGTTGTTACGCCTGACCCAGGATCTGTGTAACACAAAATCTACCCGAACACTGGGTTGTTACGCCTGACCCAGGATCTGTGTAACACAAAATCTACCCAAACAATGGGTTGTTACACCTGACCCAGGATCTGAGTAACACAAAAACTACCCAAACACAGGGTTGTTACGCCTGACCCAGGATCTGAGTAACACAAAATCTACCCGAACGCAGGGTTGTTACGCCTGACCCAGGATCTGAGTAACAAAATCTACCCGAACGCAGGGTTGTTACGCCTGACCCATGATCTGTGTAACACAAAATCTACCCAAACACTGGGTTGTTACGCCTGACCCAGGATCTGAGTAACACAAAATCTACCCGAACGCAGGGTTGTTACGCCTGACCCAGGATCTGAGTAACACAAAATCTACCCGAACGCAGGGTTGTTACGCCTGACCCAGGATCTGAGTAACAAAATCTACCCGAACGCAGGGTTGTTACGCCTGACCCATGATCTGTGTAACACAAAATCTACCCAAACACTGGGTTGTTACGCCTGACCCAGGATCTGAGTAACACAAAATCTACCCGAACGCAGGGTTGTTACGCCTGACCCAGGATCTGAGTAACACAAAATCTACCCGAACGCAGGGTTGTTACGCCTGACCCAGGATCTGTGTAACACAAAAACTACCCAAACGCAGGGTTGTTACGCCTGACACAGGATCTGAGTAACACAAAATCTACCCAAACACTGGGTTATTACGCCTGACCCAGGATCTGTGTAACACAAAAACTACCCAAACGCTGGGTTGTTACGCCTGACCCAGGATCTGTGTAACACAAAAACTACCCAAACGCCGGGTTGTTACGCCTGACCCAGGATCTGTGTAACACAAAATCTACCCGAACGCAGGGTTGTTACGCCTGACCCAGGATCTGTGTAACACAAAAACTACCCAAACACTGGGTTGTTACGCCTGACCCAGGATCAGGGTAACACAAAAACTACCCAAACGCCGGGTTGTTACGCCTGACCCAGGATTTGGGTAACACAAAAACTACCCAAACGCCGGGTTGTTACGCCTGACCCAGGATCAAGGTAACACAAAAACTACCCAAACGCTGGGTTATTACGCCTGACCCAGGATCAGGGTAACACAAAAACTACCCAAACGCTGGGTTGTTACGCCTGACCCATGATCTGTGTAACACAAAATCTACCCAAACACTGGGTTGTTACGCCTGACCCAGGATTTGGGTAACACAAAAACTACCCAAACGCTGGGTTGTTACGCCTGACCCATGATCTGTGTAACACAAAATCTACCCAAACACTGGGTTGTTACGCCTGACCCAGGATCTGTGTAACACAAAATCTACCCAAACACTGGGTTGTTACGCCTGACCCAGGATCTGAGTAACACAAAATCTACCCAAACACTGGGTTGTTACGCCTGATCCAGGATCTGAGTAACACAAAAACTACTCAAACACTGGGTTGTTATGCCTGACCCAGGATCTGAGTAACACAAAAACTACCCAAACGCTGGGTTGTTACGCCTGACCCAGGATCTGAGTAACACAAAATCTACCCGAACGCAGGGTTGTAACGCCTGACCCAGGATCTGTGTAACACAAAAACTACCCAAACACTGGGTTGTTACGCCTGATCCAGGATCTGAGTAACACAAAATCTACCCGAACGCAGGGTTGTTACGCCTGACCCAGGATCTGAGTAACACAAAATCTACCCGAACGCAGGGTTGTTACGCCTGACCCAGGATCTGAGTAACACAAAATCTACCCGAACGCAGGGTTGTTACGCCTGACCCAGGATCTGAGTAACAAAATCTACCTGAACGCAGGGTTGTTACGCCTGACCCAGGATCTGAGTAACACAAAATCTACCCGAACGCAGGGTTGTTACGCCTGACCCAGGATCTGTGTAACACAAAAACTACCCAAACGCAGGGTTGTTACGCCTGACACAGGATCTGAGTAACACAAAATCTACCCAAACACTGGGTTATTACGCCTGACCCAGGATCTGTGTAACACAAAAACTACCCAAACGCTGGGTTGTTACGCTTGACCCAGGATCTGTGTAACACAAAAACTACCCAAACGCCGGGTTGTTACGCCTGACCCAGGATCTGTGTAACACAAAATCTACCCGAACGCAGGGTTGTTACGCCTGACCCAGGATCTGTGTAACACAAAAACTACTCAAACGCTGGGTTGTTACGCCTGACCCAGGATCTGAGTAACACAAAAACTACCCAAACGCCGGGTTGTTACGCCTGACCCAGGATCTGTGTAACACAAAAACTACCCAAACGCCGGGTTGTTACGCCTGACCCAGGATCAAGGTAACACAAAAACTACCCAAACGCTGGGTTATTACGCCTGACCCAGGATCAGGGTAACACAAAAACTACCCAAACGCTGGGTTGTTACGCCTGACCCATGATCTGTGTAACACAAAATCTACCCAAACACTGGGTTGTTACGCCTGACCCAGGATTTGGGTAACACAAAAACTACCCAAACGCTGGGTTGTTACGCCTGACCCATGATCTGTGTAACACAAAATCTACCCAAACACTGGGTTGTTACGCCTGACCCAGGATTTGGGTAACACAAAAACTACCCAAACGCTGGGTTGTTACGCCTGACCCATGATCTGTGTAACACAAAATCTACCCAAACACTGGGTTGTTACGCCTGACCCAGGATCAGGGTAACACAAAAACTACCCAAACGCTGGGTTGTTACGCCTGACCCATGATCTGTGTAACACAAAATCTACCCAAACACTGGGTTGTTACGCCTGACCCAGGATATGGGTAACACAAAAACTACCCAAACGCTGGGTTGTTACGCCTGACCCATGATCTGTGTAACACAAAATCTACCCAAACACTGGGTTGTTACGCCTGACCCAGGATCTGTGTAACACAAAATCTACCCAAACACTGGGTTGTTACGCCTGACCCAGGATCTGAGTAACACAAAATCTACCTGAACACTGGGTTGTTATGCCTGACCCAGGATCTGAGTAACACAAAAACTACGCAAACGCTGGGTTGTTACGCCTGACCCAGGATCTGAGTAACACAAAAACTACGCAAACGCTGGGTTGTTACGCCTGACCCAGGATCTGAGTAACACAAAAACTACCCAAACGCTGGGTTGTTACGCCTGATCCAGGATCTGAGTAACACAAAAACTACTCAAACACTGGGTTGTTACGCCTGATCCAGGATCTGAGTAACACAAAAACTACCCAAACGCTGGGTAACACAAAAACTACCCAAACGCTGGGTCGCCACGCCCGACCCAGGATCTGGGCAACACAAAAACTACCCAAACGCTGGAAAAATAACCCCCCAAAACGACCCAAAAGGGTCAACCCAGGACTTGGGTAGAAAAAAAAAATGTTTTTTATAGTGTAGGTTTGTCCATCTTTGACCCAAATTTGGGTTAAATCAACCATGCATTTTTTTAGAGTGATTTGCTCATATTTTTGTCTGTGAATGTAGCGACTGCAGCTGTGCATGTTCACAGATGAAGGAATAAGTGTAACAAGGAAAGCGGGGTGTTGTTTAAAAGCACATCCAGCCTTTGATGAGGGGACAGTGACAGCATCATCAACTACACTCATATTTCAGCATTTAGAATAAAAAGACAAGATCTATGTCAAGATTTACTTTTGCATTCATTCATTTAGCAGATGCTTTTATCCACATCAACGTACAAATGAGGAAAAACAGCAATTTATCAGAAAGGAGCCAAAAATATTAGCAATGGAGCCATAATGGATTCCAAAATCAGGAAAACATCAAAACGAAAGTGCAACTGAGAAGAAATGATATTTTAATGGAAAAAAGTGAATTTATTTACGAGTTGTGAATTATTTGAATGCAGAGAAAGGATCAATAAAACATTAAAGCATTTATAACATTTAAAGGCTCAAAAACTTTTGCAGCTTGTGAGATTTTAAAAAGACAATTCCTGTGTGAATGTCAAATCTGTCACATTAATAAGTATAACCATGTTTTTTTGACATGGTATCATGGTATACTGTATCAAAGTACCATAGTATTACCATCTGACACCATCCATGGTGTTATTTAGTATAACAGAGACTATTATATTTTTATTAATATTTTGAATTTGATTTTATTTTCATTTTTTCTCTATTCATTTTAATTTTCGTAAAAATTTTCGTAATATTTTTGTCATTATTTTTTGTTTTTTTTAAATAATATTAATAAAATTTATATATATATATATATTAATTTTTATTTAAAAATTCAAGTTAAACTACATGAAAATGGGAAATGTTTTCTTGGTCACAAGCTAAAATAAAATAAGTTACATTTTTTATATTTAATTTTATTTTGGATGTTTATTTTGTTTCATATATATAAAGGTATGCTTATGATTTTCATGGGAGCAAACAAATGTGTATTATTCAATGTTTTATGTCAGTGCTGTGGAAGGAAATCCAAAAATCAATTATACTTTTAATTCTATAATTATATGGTATATTTGCGTCAAGCATGCAGTGTAATCTATAGACTTATCTTTCAATCACACATTGACGTGGTTTTTATTTGTCTATGATTCGGTTTATATCCTCTCATTTCAACAATATTCAGACTTCACAGGTTTTATATGGATGTCATATGGTATAAATTTGTTAAATATACATAGCTTATTCCTCATGTGAGGAAGCAGCATTATTGCATTACAAATAATAATCATCTAGTATCGAGAAATACACACCTTTATGAGTCCAGACATGGTTGAAATGTAATGGAAATGAGAAAAGTGGGCACTTGATTTATTTGTTCTGCTGTAAATGAGATATTTTCTCTAAGGAGACACTAATTTGAGCACGATAGATTTGAGCACACGTGGATCATGTGACACCAACATGGCGGCGCCCTGTGAAAGTGCTGTATTTTTACTTGATAAAAACTAATTTTATTTATACAACGCATACGTAAGGAAATTGAAACAGTACGGGAAAACGTGGCTATGCCACCAAAGAAAACAACCAGTAAAGCAGAGATGGAGAACGAGATGCAGGATATTCGTAAGTCGCTCAATCATTTGACTGAGGAGTTGTTCAAAGTGACCCACCAGCTGACGAAGCTGATGGGACTTTTCGATGAGGTGAAACAATTGAGAGACTTGATAAAAGAAAAAGACCAAACCATTAATGAGCTTGAAATGAGGATAGATCAGCTTGAACAGTACACGCGGATGGAAGACGTTATCATCACAGGTTTGAGCGTCAAACCCCGCTCATATGCCAAAGCGGCCGCAGTGGGGAGAAATGTAAGTGTGGTTGCTGACATCGAGGATGTACAGTCACTGGAGAGACAAGTTGTTACATTTCTGATGGGAAAAGATATACATCTAGACGCGAACAACATCGCTGTGTGTCACACCCTGCCAAGGAAAGATACAAAACAGCCAGCAATTATCTTGAGTTTTGTAAATCGGAAATACAAAATTGATTTACTGCGTCAAGGAAGGAAGTTGAAAGGAACAAATGTTTATTTAAACGAGCACCTCACAAAAAGAAATGCTGAGATCGCCCGAGAAGCCCGCATGCTGAGAAGAAATGACAAGATAAAAGCGACATGGACGAGAAATTGCAAGATCTTCATTCAGCTAAAGGGCTCTACTCCGGAACAAGCCAGGGTAATACTGGTAAGACAACTTAAAGACCTTGATCAGTTTAGATAATGTTGACTGAACATAAAAAAAAGGACATTCCTGACGCATGTTTTGATGATTATTACTTTACACTATGGATGAGAAGATTACGTTCGTTTCATTTAGTCCGGTTTCAGATGGGTCTCTTTGCTTTCTGTTGGAGCTATGTGGACTATGAAAACGCGCAGACAAACTTTCAGCGAGCTGGAGAATGGATTATTATAGGCCCATTTTATGTTGACCTTTTGTTGTATAAACTTTCCGTGTGCTGGACTGTGGATTATAGGCTTATTTTATGATGATTATGCGCGGATGAACTGGATGATGGGCTCACTCACGTTGGATGGAGGATGACTGTTATAAAATTATCTTCACTGTGGATGGAGACCCGCCTTATGTTGGACATTGGGATCAATTATAATTTGACAATTGGGAAAAGATTAAATATTAGGTTTAAAATGTTATATCAAATGTGGACTGCATTGTGGAGATTTGGGAGTACAGGGGTCTAGGAGTTTTTGTGAGGTGACTGTATGTTTGTGTGTGGTTGTACACAAGGTAATGCCTAAAAGAGTTAGAACAATTCTAAAATAATATGACTGAGTTTGATTATGATTTGTCAGTAGTTAATAGAGACATAGATGAACATGAGTTAGAAAATATTGATAGTTCTTATAAAAGTGAACTGATTGAACATAGTAACTTAATTGTGCATGATTTTTCAAATTATAAAACAAATGAATTTGGGGAAGATATAGATCCAGATAATAATTTCTATAATAATATAATAAATGAATGTGAGTATTATACTGAAGAGCAATGCAATAATATTAATATGGGAGGAGCTTTTAGCTTAATTCATTTCAATAGCAGAAGCCTGTACAAAAACTTTGAAGATATCAAAGAATACCTTAGTAAAATTAATAAATTTAGTGTTATTGCTGTTTCGGAAACTTGGTTGGATGTGGACAAGGCTTGTGAAGTGGAATTGGAGGGATATGAGCTCTTTACTAAGAATAGGATTAATAAAAAAGGGGGTGGCGTCGCATTATATGTGGATAATGATCTGAGCTGTAAAATTGTTGATAGTCTGTCAATCACCATTGAGGGAGTTCTAGAGTGTTTATCTGTTGAAATCGCAGTTCTAAAATCCAAAAATATTATTGTTAGCTGTCTCTATAGAACACCAGGATCATGTTTAGATTTATTTAATAAAAATGTTGACAATTTGTTTGGTAACCTTAATAAGATGCATATTGTGTGTGGTGATTTTAATATAAATCTTTTAAATCCCCATAATAATATGAAAACTAGTGATTTCATCACAACAATGTATAGTAATAATCTATTTCCACTTATCACTAAACCCACAAGAATTACAGCCAATACAGCTACATTAATAGATAATATATTTACGAACAGACTTGAAACCCAAATAACTGCTGGATTGCTCATAAACGATATTACTGATCATCTTCCTGTGTTCAGTATTTTTCACAAACTCCTTCATAAGGCTACTGTTTTTAAAGTAGATCAAATTAAAACTATACGTCATAGAACCCCTGAAACCATGACTGCCTTAAAAACTGATTTGTTAAATCAGACATGGGACAAAGTCTATGCCACCTTTGGACCCTGATAAGGCTTATGACACCTTTTTGACTACATTATTAAGTCTTTATGATAAACATTGCCCACTAAAGGAATACTCTATAAAAGACAGAACTAACCTAGAGAAACCATGGATAACAAAGGGCATAGCTAATGCTTGCAAAAAGAAAAAAATACCTTTACAAATTATTTATAAAACATAGAACCAAAGAAGCAGAGGATAAATATAAATTGTATAAAAATAAGTTAATTAATATAATAAGATCAAACAGACGATTCTATTATCATAATATTTTGGATCAGTACAAAAATAACATCCACACTACTTGGAAAGTACTAAATAGTATTATCAAGAAGCGAACCAACAAAAATGATTATCCAAATCACTTTGTGAAAGACGGCCACATTTTAAACGGTAATAAGGAAATATCAATGGCGTTCAATAATTTTTTTGTAAATGTTGGACCCACTCTAGCCAATGAAATCTCTCAACCATCAGATGTAAAGGAAATAGACAAAAACATTATTAAAGGAAATGTGAACTCTTTGTTCTTGAGGAGTGTGGATGAAAATGAAATTATTCAAATTGTGAGTAAACTTAAGAATAAGAGGTCAACAGATTGTTTTGAATTTGATACGATTTTAGTAAAAGAAGTTATACATAGCATTGCAACTCCACTCACATATATTTGTAATCAGTCTTTTCTTACGGGCATTTTCCCGTCTAAAATGAAAACGGCCAAGGTAGTACCCATTTTTAAATGTGGAGATAAACATCAATTTACAAACTATAGGCCAATTTCACTACTTTCACAATTTTCAAAAATTTTAGAAAAGTTATATGTTATAAGACTTGATGATTATCTTAATAAATTCAACCTTATTTCAGATTATCAATTTGGTTTCAGGTCAAACAGAGCAACCTCAATGGCAGTCATTGAACTGGTTGAGGAAATATCCACAGCGATTGATAATGGAGAGTACACTGTCGGTGTTTTTATCGACTTGAGCAAGGCATTTGATACCATTGATCACAATTTGCTGCTGGCTAAATTAGAACGATATGGTATCAGAGGCATTGCCCATGATTGGTTGAGAGACTATCTCAGTGGTAGAGATCAATATGTACATATCAACAATTATGACTCTGAAAGAACAAACATAACGCATGGAGTTCCACAGGGCTCTATACTGGGGCCAAAGCTGTTTATAATGTACATAAATGACTTTCCAAAGGTCCTGACAAACTTACATTGTATCTTGTTCGCTGATGATACTAGTCTCTACGGCTCTGGACAAAATTTAGAGTTTCTTTTGGAGACCGTGGAAAAAGAGCTTTCCAAATTAAAAACTTGGTTTGATTACAATAAATTATCAATGAATTTGAATAAAACTAAATATATTATTTTTGGAAATAGAAAAATTGAGGAATCAATAAAAATTAAAATTAATCATATTGACATTGAGAGAGTGTGGAACACAAAATTTTGGGTATTTATATTGATGACAAACTCAACTGGAAATTTCATATAAATTATCTAAAGACAAAAATATCTAAAATTATTGGTATAATGTGCAAAATTAAGTCATGTATTAATCAAAATTCACTAAATTTATTATATAATTCGCTCATTCTTCCGTACCTAAATTATTGTGTGGAGATATGGGGGAATAATTATAAATCTATTATTAAACCTATCTTCATATTGCAGAAGAAAGCTATTAGAATTATTAATAGAGTTGATTATTACGCCCCAACTAATCCATTGTTTATTCAATTAAATGCTTTGAAATTACAGGATTTAGTTGATCTCAGCACAGCCACAATGATGTATAAGGTTCACAATCTCAAGCTCCCAGTCTGTATTCAGGAGAGGTTCAAGCCTAGAGAGACTCGATATAATTTGAGAGGAACTGGGGTCTATCAAAAATAAGGTCAGGACCAATATCAAAGGGAGGTGTTTCTCAGTTCGAGGAGTAAATTTATGGAATAGCCTGGATGATACATTAAAACAATCTACATCAATAATGGTGTTCAAAAAAATTTACAAATCGAATGTGATTGGTAGTTATATTGCATTGGAATGATATTGTTTAGTTTAGTTTAAATATTTTTAAACAAGAAGGAGGCAAGTGTATAACATAATGATTCATGGCAGTATAAGGGTAAGGGAATGTTTAGAGGGAAATTAATAAGGTTTTTTGTGTCATGTTATTGGAAATGGCTTACATTTGGAAAACATCTTATTAATATGTTATCCGTAGGAGCTGTTCATATAGAGCTGGTAATATTCTTGAATTATTTATTTATTTTATTTTATTTTTCTTTTCCATTTTGCTGCTTTCTGATTATTGTTGCCAAATGTTGGGCATTTAAATCTTGGTGTAAATAGGGTTAGGCATTAATAAGTGTTTTCACTTCAGCTTAAACCCCTTTAGTCATTGTTGTATGATAATAATTTCGTTTGTGTATGTTGTTATGTTTGAATGACTGAAGAAAAATAAATTACATTACATTACATTACATTACATTACATTACATTACATTACATTACATTACATTACATTACATAATTGAGATTCCAGCAAGTAGTGAGGTAATTGTGTTTGGTCTGTTTTCTATCTGTGAATTACATTAGACAGCAAGTGATTGGTAAACCCTGTGGAAACCTCTGAGATCTTCATCTGGTTCTTTAGATTGACCTGATTTAAGAGTCTTGATGTTGCAAAGGACTATGAAAAAACATAACAGTATAAAGTACATTGATTTTAGGTGGTGAAACTGTAAAATAAACCGTAGGAGCAACAGGGTCTCGATAGAAAAGCTCTCTGGTGCCATCTAGCCCAAAACAACAACAGCTTCAGAAGAGTCTGGTCTCCATTTTGTGTCTTCATCAGAGCAAACATAAAAGTACTGATTGACCAGTTCTACACAAATTAAAACAGCAGATATTTGCTGTATTTATGAGTTCAATATAGATGTTATCAAGAAGTTCACATGTGTTTATTGAAGCTTCTGGACAACAATGTCAAAAATGGTTAATATACTGCTGGTGCAGACTGTGTGCATGTACACTATCATTCTAAAATTGAGATTAAATAATTTCTTTCAGCAAGGATGCATTGTATTGCATTACATCAGTAAAGATGTTACAAAAGATTTCTATTTCAAATAAATGCTGTTCTTTTGAACTTTATATATGAAAGGTTCCAACGTGCAATGTTTTAGCATTGATAAAAGGTTTCTTAAGCATATCAGAATGATTTCTGAAGGATCATGTGACACTGAAGACTGGAGTAATGATGCTGAAAATTCAGCTTTGATCACAGGAATAAAATTACACTTTACCGTTTTCACTGCATTTCTGAATTCACACAATCGACTGTTGTAGCTTTAAAATTACATAACACCATGTGGAATTAAATAATCTTATAAAGTTTACACTACATGGTTGAGTTAGTGTATAAGTGCATCATTTGCAACTATGGACACTAAATTTAGCATGCACATGAAGTCATGTGACATGTAGCACACTTCAAAGTATGCAATACTTGGTTCTTATAATTGCCAGTCTCAATATAGTCACTATGCAAACAATTAAACCCTGAATTATGAAAGAACAGGAGCTCAGTTACACTGACAGTCAATAAAGCACTAAAGTTTAAAAATATACAAGGCTTTATTCAACCATTTAAATATGTACATTTTCTGTGATAAGACAGGAATGGCTCATTTCATCATAAAACATTTACAATTTTTATAAAATCTTATAAAACATCATTTACAATACTGAAGAGGGAGGCTGTTCAACCTCCTTAAGTCTTTGTTTTTGGCATAAAGTATGATTGTAGTTTTTTCCACTTGTGCAACGACCACAAACGTGGTCAAGTTCACTTCACATTCAGTAAGATGATAAAACATTTTAAAAAGTCTTTTCAAAACATTTAAGAACCCAAAGGCAGTTCTTTAAAAGTTCTTGTAACATGATGCTCAGAGGCGACGGACGTTTCTTTTGCTGCGAGCCGAGCCGGCGATGAGCGTTTTCTGGGAAGCGGAGAACGCTCGGACGGTATTTCGGCACGGGGAAGAGCTGTGGAACGCCGACTGACACAACGTGCAGGATTGAAAAGCGCAGCTGTCGCGCGTGCACACCGCCCGCTGCATGTCCGCGTCGAACCGCGCCGGAGAGCCGCAGCAAACGCACGCTCGCAGAGACTCGTGCTGCTTCAGCGATCTGGCAGCCTATAGGAGAAGAAAACCACATTTAAATCAGATGCCAAACACACACAACTGAAGCCATGCATCAGTAGAGACACAAGTGAACCCTTTTCAATAGGGTCACTTTTACTTCGATTTTTTTACACAAGAAATTGTAATGAATGCAATTTCAGTTCAACTTTCTGAGTATGAATTATATGCAGTAAAGACAACAATACTCAAGCATTGTAAAAGACTATCGTCTCAAACTCAGCTGACTGGCTTCTCTCCTGTATGATTTCAGTCTCTTCAGAACTTACTGTACATGATTTATGAGCTTCTACAACTTGACCTCCTAACTGAACTCCTTTCCACAAATTGATCATAGAAATAAAACAGTATAACTAAAAAAACTTTTAAAAAAAGGAAACGTTTTTTAGCGCAATCATAACCAAAGTACTCTTTCAATATTCAAAGTGCAAATATAGACCAAATCTTTCTTCATTATGATACAGAGCTGAGAGAAGGTTACATAAACACAGCCCAGCCTAAGATAGCTTTCATATAGGAGATATTTGCATGCATCAGGGAGCCGCTTTCAAAAAGCAGGGAAATCGTTTTATTTTCGAACGTACTTTATGAATAGAGAGCAGCGGTGCACATAATACAAGACAAGACATTTATCAGACGCTTTTAGGCTCTGTTGTGCTACAAATCCTCCTCCATGGTCTTGTCAGTCATCTCGTCACGTGATCAGCGATTCCTGTTGCACTGCGCAGCTCGTGTTGGATGAGCTGGATGGAACTGAAGCGACCGTTTTAAACAATTAAATGGTTTTTATTTCTATAAAAAGCAAAATGACAGTGGAGGTGTAATGCGAATGTACTGCTGGCATATTCCATCCTAATTCCACACAGATTTTCACCTCGACGAGACGTCACATTTTAATCTCGCGAGATCTCGTCACACCCCTACTTTTCACATTTCCCAGGTTCCCATTTACTCCAGTAGCAAATGAAAAAGAAAAATCGACATTCTATGCCTTTCAAAAGGGGCGTTTACATGACACGGAAAAACTAAATTTTATGCGTTTTGGCCCTTCATTTGCACGACAATGGCGTTTTGGGGGCCTGAAAACAATATTTTAAAAAAGCTTTTGAAAACTATATTGTTATAATTTGTATAAACTACAAAAACAAGAAAAATCTTCATTTTTGAGTGAACTATCCCTTTAAAGGATGATTCTCAACCTTCATTTCTTTTCCACTGAAGTAAGTTATCAGGAAAATATTATTTAAAAGTGAACTAATCTTTTAAGCTAGATCTACGATGTTTACTGTGAAAATGCATCAGAGTCTGTGAAAAGGATCCATATTTAGTGTTATTAGGGGCTTTTTTTTACCTCTTGAAACTGCTGGAAGCGACTCGATTTGGACGAGTTTTGCGCTCCACCCGTCTGGCACTGCGGCTTCTTAGCTTTGTGAACGGGCGTAGAGGCTACAGCCTGCATGCAAGAGAACACCACCCTGCTCAAGGTGAAGTCTCGTGATAATGATCCCACGGGCCGGCCCGAGTCCTGGAAGCAGAAAACACAGTTAGAACTGAAAGATATCAAAAACAACAATTATGAAGGACTTAATCATGTTTAAACTACAAATATTCATGTTTTTTGAAGATCAATTCAGTTTTCCATGATGATTTTTGACCACTTGTTAGTGAAACTGTTTGTGGGAAAACTTTCAAACTTAACATTCCCCCTTTTTTGGACTTTTGAAGCTTGATTAAAGCCAAATTCTCTTGTTGCGATTCTTTAATAAAAGAAAACCCTGATATTAAATTAAAGCATTGTTGTGGAAAGAAAAATAACCTTGTACCTGGTGGTTTGAGCCATCTTGAGATAAGTCATTTGACAAACTTAATTCTGTTTGCCACCTGAAGCAATCTAATTTAGCTTAAACTATACCATGCATTCTAAACGGCACATGGGTAAATCCTAAAGTCTTACCCGTCGCGATCTTTCTGCTTCTTTGCAGCGCCGAAAGGCCTCGTGATCCTCGCAAATGATTTTCCGCCACGTCCGGCTCACTTTCTTACAACTGCAACAGATCAAACAAATAAACAGTCAGTCAATCTGATCCACAGCAGGAAATCACAGGAAAAATAACCAAACAGGACGTTACCTCACTAAGTCACAATCTCCCAGCAGGCCCAAGATCCTAGCAAGAATGTGCCTCATGTCTTTCCTCAACAGATCACAAAGGATGTCCACAAACGGCAGTCCCATCTTCCCTCCGATCACATTATGCAGCCCGAAATTCTCAGCAACCTTATCGATGACGGTCCAGTCGTAACTTTTGCTCTTTTTGAAGCTCTTGGTCAGTTCTCGGCACACTTCCTCCTGGAACTTCAGCACGGGCAGACAGGGCGCAGAATGACACTCAGTGTCCAAGGATTGAGAGGACACACATTTCTCTTCACTCCTCTCCAATGAGTCCACGCCATCCACGTCCCCGTGATCCACCCGGCTGTTTTGGAGGGAAAGGTATCCGCTGTCATTGCTGCCGAGAATCACCTCATCGTCTGACGCCACCTCCAGAGAGTGACGCTTGTTCTGGTAGTTCTCTTTATTGTGGGGGCCTTTGCTCCGGGTCTCCAGAGGGGTGGAGACGTTGGCCGCCGGCGGCGAGCGTGGGGCGGCTGTTTTCCGTGGTGAAACCGTGCGGCCCTTCACATCACCGAGGTCCGTTTCAGCTTTCTCCATGTGGCATAAAACAGTACAATCATCACTGTAGCTTGGACACTTCATATTGAGGCTGATCCAGACAGCAAACTAGGAAAATGAGAAATAAGAAAGTTTAGTACACAAAAAGTCATTACTAACCTACTAATTTGAACTCCATATTAGCCAAACTACTAGTCTGATAAAAGCATATTATTAAAGGGTTAGTTCACCCGAAAATGAAAATAATGTCATTAATTACTCACCCTCATGTCGTTCCACACCCGTAAGACCTTCTTCAGAACACAAATTAAGATTTTTTTGATGAAATCTGATGGCTCAGTGAGGCCTGAGCAATGACATTTCCTCTCAAGATCCATTAATGTACTAAAAACATTTAAATCAGTTCATGAGAGTACAAAACACTGCTTCAGGAAGCTTCGGAGCGTTATGAATCTTTTGTGTCGAATCATGATTCGGATTGCGCGTTAAACCGCTGAAATCACGTGACTTTGACGCGCCGAACCGCTGATTCATAACGCTCCGAAGCTTCCTGAAGCAGTGTTTTGAAATCGGCCATCACTATATAAGTCGTTATATTGGGTTTTTTTGGCGCACCAAAAATATTCTCGTGGCTTTATAATATTAATATTGAACCACTGTACTCACATGAACTGATTTAAATATGTTTTTAGTACATTAATGGATCTTGAGAGAGGAAATGTCATTGCTTAGGCCTCACTGAGCCATCGGATTTCATCAAAAACATCTTAATTTGTGATCTAAGGATGAACAAAGGTCTTACGGGTGTGGATGGGTGAATAATAAGTGACAGAATTTTAATTTTTGGGTGAACTAACCCTTTAAAATTAAGATACATTTACTTGAGATAGCTTAATATACCTTAGGTTATTTGGCATCAAAATAAAGTGAGTTTTTGCTGAAAAAAAAAAGAAAATATGCCAATATGTGCCATTTCCCATTTGAATTAAGTTCATTTTTCTTACCCTGCTGGCAGATATTTCTTGTTTTCAGCTAAAACTAACTTGATTTTCTCAGAAAACATAACTTAATATCACATTGTCTAAGAAGCTCAGATATTTGTATTGCAAAACACAAAAATACAGTGTATATTGGAACTCCGTTACAGATTATCTTGCTATGTTATGTGTCCAAAGCGTTTATATAAAAGAATTACATAACATTAATATAGAAACACAAAACATGCCCCCCTCCCTTTTTTAGGCTCAAATGAAAGCACATTAGCTTGATCTTCCGTTTCAAGCATTGCATTCTTAGTATTAAAATAGTAATACACGTTAAAAAACAATTTTATTGACTTATTTAAAGTGTTCGGATGTTATACAGGCGGGCGCGTTTATTTTTAGGCGATTTATTTTATTTTAATTTTGCGCGCCTAAGAACGCATTCCTGACGTGGCTCCTCACGATGCACACTACTGAGGGCACATAATAGCTTTAGGACACCTTCCAATATATATTCTTACACAAAAAATACTCACTACACTTGTTGGAATACCTTCTACGGTACAAATAGTTAAATTAAATTTAACAAAATAACAATACTAAACACAAATATGAGAGCAGCACACAGAGGGAAGGCTAAAATGGCCGGACATCTAGTAACTATTTGTTTAAAATCCTCTTTAATCGCTTATATTCTCGCGAAACTGCAAAAATATAACATTAAAGTTAGTCGTTTCTTACCTCTAAAAGATAAATCAGTTTTCTATAGTCCTCATATGTCGTTATAAACTCGTCCTGGTCGCAGCACAAGCATTTAAGCGGCAACACAATGCTTTGTGAGTTTCAGGGAAAAAGCGCCACTTGCAAATGCGTTTGAATTTTGGCGACAAAACCTTCTGACCAATCAGAGCGCAGAGGGATACCTTTAAACGACCGGCAGCCAATGAACGCGCTCGGCGGAAAACTGAAGCGATGTCATGACGCAGATAGACTCTGAACGTCAACATACATAAAGAGCGCCAGCCAATGAGAGGCGCGCGTCGGGAAAAAAGCGCCTTTTTGAAATAAATCAATAAAGTGAGTTTAAAAAGTTATGTTATTGATTTAATCGAGTTCACACACAAATCATACTTATATAACCTATGGGTCAAAGACGAGAAAGTCATTACTAATCACTAATTTCAGAACTACTAGTTTGATAAAGCACATTATTAACAGTGCAATTTTTTTAAAATTATTTTTCAGTATTTTTCTCTTATTTTTTAGTACAAATATCTAAACACTCTTAAATCAAGATACTTGAGATGCTAAATGACCTGAGGTTTATTAAGTTTAATCAAAATAAAGTGAGTTTTTGGCTGAAAACAAGAAAAAATATCAATAAAGTAGACTAAAAACGTTTTGTTATTGATTTAACCGAGCGTACACACACAAATCATATTTATATATGGGACAAAGACGAAAAAGGGTTTTCAAGCATCAAAACAATATACAGCTATGAATTAAATATCAAAAATTAAATATCATACATCTTTAGCATGATTTACAGAAGACACACACACTACTGTAACAATCTTGTCAGGGATATTTACAACAAACAAATCTATTTATGCCATATTAAAGACTAATTACTTTTACCCAAAATGCTAATTTATTGTCATTTTAATTTTTTTTTTAAACTTCCACTATCGTAGGTTTTGCCCATTTGTCAGTAAGAATTTTATACTCGTTTAAAATGCAATTTAGTATGTGCATTTATTCTTTTATATATTTTAATACGCACAGGTCAGAATAAGTGTGTTTCAATTGTTACATTAATATAAGTGTTGCACTGAATGACAATGGAACATTATTTCACCCACATTTTAAAATTTTATTCTCCCAAAACTTATTTGAAACCTTAAAAGTAGACGTTTACTTGCATTTAAAGGGTTAGTTCACCCAAAAGTTAAAATTCTGTCATTAATTACTCACCCTCATGTCGTTCCACACCCGTAAGACTTTCGTTCATCTTCAGAACACAAATTAAGATATTTTTGATGAAATCTGATGGCTCAGTGAGGCCTGCATAGCCTTTCAAACTCTCAAGATCCATAAAGGTACTAAAAACATATTTAAATCAGTTCATGTGAGTTCAGTGGTTTTATCTTAATATTAAAAAGCGACAAGAATACATTTTGTGCACCAAAAAAAACGAAATAAAGACTTTTCAACAATATCTAGTGATGGCCGATTTCAAAACACTGCTTCAAAGCTTTATGAATCTTTTGTGTCGAATCAGTGATTCAGATCTCCTGTCAAACGGCTAAACTACTGAAATCATGTGAATTCATCACTGATTCGATTCGTAAAGCTCCAAAATGTATTCTTGTCGCTTTTTAATATTAAGATAAAACCACTGTACTCACATGAACTGATTTAAATATGTTTATAGTACATTAATGGATCTTGAGAGAGAAAATGTCATTGCTCAGGCCTCACTGAACCATCGGATTTCATCAAAAATATCTTAATTTGTGTTCTGAAGATGAATGAAGGTCTTACGGGTGTGGAACAACATATCAGTAATTAATGACAGATTTTTTTAATTTTTGGGTGAACTAACCATTTAATGTGCTTTCTGTGTGTATAAAATCACTTTTGTATATTTGTATTGATGCGGACATCTAAATGTCTTTGACCCATATATATATTTGAGGATTTACAGGGCCCTGAATTAAAATCCCAGAATCCTGACTGTGATTTTCAGGTCTGAAACTGTAATACATAAATGAATAAATGTGGAAACGTATGCATTGTTATACTCAGCTTTAAATAGCTAGAAATTGTTCTCTGTGAGTTAAATCTCTACAAAAGGATTTCTAAAAATCTCAAACAACTGTAAAATTCAAACGGGCCGTAAACCCCACCAAAGCATTTCACGCCGCTGTGTGAACTCCTCAGAGAGATGGTGAGATATACTGCGCTCTTTTCTTAGAGACGGCTGAGCTCAGTTCAATCTGACGCCCACGAACACAAACTTTTACACATTTCTTTATTGGCACAAATAACTACTGATCCTGATCACTGTCTCTGAGAATGTCCAGGAGGGATTCCTGCTCCGAAAACTGTTGCAAAAACACGATCATCTCCTCGAGCAGCTCCTCTCCTTGTAAAAATCCACGAACGTCATGAATGGTTTTTCCAATCCGGTGATCGGTGATCCGGTCCTGGGAGAAGTTATAGGTCCTGATTTTCTCTGATCTGCCTTTGGTGCCAATCTGATCCAAGAGAAGTGAAATACAGTATAATTCACATATATCAATTTTAAAATGTGACATTAGATAGATGTGGATATCATGCACTGGGAAGATTCATGTTTTCATGTTTCAAGTGTTGATTTGACATGAATAAATTGATGTACCTGGAGTTTTCGAGCCTGGTATCTCTTACTGGTCTCCTCCTCCAGCCGGGCGCTGTAGAGTTTGGCTCGCAGAAGCGTCATGGCGGTTTCTTTGTTCTTGATCTGAGAGCGTTCCTGCTGACATTCAGACACTGTGCCTGAAATCACGATAAATTATGAATAAGACTCACTCCCAAAGTCACGCAGGTCAGAGACATATTATTACAATTTAAAATAACTGTTATATATTTTAAACTGTATCTTTATCCCTGTGATAATGCTGCTTTCACAAGATGTAATATCAGTCTCTGGTGTCCCCAGAATGTGTGTGTGAAATTTCAGCTCAAAATCCCCCACAGATCATTTATTATAGCTCGTCAAAACACGCCATTTTTGTGTGTGTCCCTTTAAATGCAAATGAGCTCCGCTTTCCAGAAGAGGGCGGAGCTTTAACAGCTCAACAACAACAAAGCCGGAGAATCTCACGCAGACAAAATGAGGAAAGTGTTCAGCCTTACATTGTTCAAACCGGAGTCGACACTGATGGAGAGACTCAGGAAGAAGTTACAACTTTTAGACGTTTCTGAATGGTTAGTGGATAAATTGATGTAGTTGCTGTGGAGTTGATTCAACTCATCCACTAGCATGTGCCGTCATGTTCATCTTTTGTGTTGAATTGACCCTCGTTTGGTGTAAAATGACGGCATGACAACAACACTCGACTACAACAACTCTTCCTCTTCTCTAAAGCAGCCCAACATGGCCCCGCCCCCTTTGTTGTGTGTTCTCGGGGGCGGGGTTTATGTAAATTTGGGGTTTGTGATGTCACTAACACAGAAAGAAGCTTGTTGTAGTCCCTACCAGCCGTTTAAAAAGTGATTTCTGTAAAAGAAAATCTCTTTGCACTGAACTTTGAGCATTGTAACTTTGCAGATGTTGTTTATGATAAACAATTTATGTATAATTTGACTCATTCATGCAGATTTTGTGCTCACACCCACATAAAGCCGCCTCTCAGTACTAAATTGAGTTCCTTACTAGGGCTGCACGATTAATCGCATGCTATTCTCACGCGCATTTCGTCAGTAAAGCCGGTTCCCTGATTACCGCTAAATCGCCATCACCTGCTTTTAAACGGAGCGCCTTTTAATAGGCAGAGCCGTAGTTCACAGACAAGCCACGCAATATCGCGTTCATTATCGCAGGCGATTCATCTGCGATATGAACGCGATATTGCGTGGCTTTTCAGTGATCTACGGCTCTGTCTATTAAATGCCGCTTCATTTGAAAGCAGGTGATGGCGATTTAACGGTAATCAGGGAACCGGCTTTACTGACGAAATGCGCGTGAGAATCGCATGCGATTAATCGTGCAGCCCTATTCCTTACCGCAGCTTTAATGCACTTAAACAGTCAAAAACAATGTCAAAATGCCAGTCTTGGCGAGTATCACGTAAACACAGTCGGTTGTGTTTGAAGTGAACATAAACAGTTGAGAAAGAAAACGCATGTGTCGCAAGTTCGTAATTACTGCAATTACGTGATTTCAACTTCGACTCATAATCACAGCTGTTTGAAAGCTCCTACTTACCACCTGACATGGATAGTGGTGCCATAGAAATGCATAATTCTGAATATGATGTCACGTGTTGTCATCTTGAGACTACAGTAATTGCGATACGACGTGAATGCAGCATAACAGCATAAAATATCTATATGGCAGTGTTTCCTCATGGTATCGATGTCAGAATTGTGGCGAGTAACTTTGGAAAACCAGTAGCCACAGTGACTGGTGAGCAAAAAAAGTTAATGTTCGAGCCCTGTATATATATATATATATAAACTCC
Organism: Chanodichthys erythropterus; assembly: GCF_024489055.1. NCBI lineage: Eukaryota > Metazoa > Chordata > Actinopteri > Cypriniformes > Xenocyprididae > Chanodichthys > Chanodichthys erythropterus. Next base: position 1,027,628 of record NC_090225.1, on the reverse strand, counting down.
AGCTGACCTGTGGGTAGATGGACGATCCTCACAGCGCTGTCGGTGGTGTTGACATGCTGTCCTCCTGCTCCACTCGCTCTCTTCGTCTCTATCCTCAGATCTTTGGGGTTGATGGTAAATGAGATCTG
>NC_090225.1:985000-1022500 GCF_024489055.1 Chanodichthys erythropterus | reverse complement strand
TAATATTTCTAAATCAGGAAATTTAATATTTATGATACAATCTAATTATAAATGATACTTTATTTATAATAAAGAATATATACTATATTAAGTTTGACCTAACCTGCTGGCCAGTTTTAATTAACCCAACTATTGTTTAAAAATTACTTACATAATATTTAATTTTTCAGTGTTATTGTAATGAGCTGAAGAGGAAGGAAACCCAATCTGTGAATGTCAGGGAATCTTTCTGCACAAAACAAATATCTTTGTTCGTCCTCTGTGAAGAAAAACACTGAGCAGCTGGAAGCTCCTGCCAGTGAGGTTTGAAGATCACTGATGGACAATAACAGAGCTTGTCTATTCATTACAGATGCTCTCAGTGGAGATTGTTCTCTGGTTCAGATCCATAATTCCTCTGTGTATCTGCACATGTCACACTCCCTCAAACATCTGAACATCTCTGAGACACTGAAGGTGCGATTAAGAGTTACAAGAGTGCAGAAGCACATTTTGATTGAGTTTGAAACAAGTTTCACAAGAACGCTCTAATTCATACAGAATACAGAAAGTATGTCATTATGTTACAATGCTGGTTAAAAACAACCCAAGTTGGGTTGAAAATGGACAAACTCAGTGATTAGGTTGTTTTAACACAATGGGATATTTATGACCCAGTGATTGGGTTAATGTTTGATCAACCTGCTGGTCAGTTTTATTATTTAATTTTAACTCAACTAATGTTTAAAAATGTCTGGCTTAAAATGAACCCCAAATAGGTTGGAAATTAAAAATCAGACACATAATTACTAGAGGCAACAATAATAATCAAAAGGTGAACATTTATTAATAAGCAATTTAATAAATGTTAATTGTTAAACATATTAATACATTTTAATTTCCAACATATTTGGGTTCATTTTAAGCCACACATACAGACATTTTTAAACAATAGTTGAGTTAAAACTAAATAATAAAACTGACCAGCAGGTTGATCAAACATTAACCCAATCACTGGGTTAAAGCAACTCAAATGCTGGGTTAAAACAAAGGCTGGGTTAAAGCAACCCAACTGCTGGGTTAAAACAACTCAATTGCTGGGTTAAAACAACCAAACTGCTGGGTTAAAGCAACTCAATTGCTGGGTTAAAACAACCCAACTGCTGGGTTAAAGCCTCTCAATTGCTGGGTTAAAACAACCCAACTGCTGGGTTAAAACAACCCAATTGCTGGGTTAAAGCAACTCAATTGCTGGGTTAAAACAACCCAACTGCTGGGTTAAAGCAACTCAATTGCTGGGTTAAAATAACCCAACTGCTGGGTTAAAACAGCCCAACTGCTGGGTTAAAGCAACTCAATTGCTGGGTTAAAACAACCCAATAGTTGGGTTAAACAACTCAATTGCTGGGTCAAAACAACCCAACTGCTGGGTTAAAGCAACTCAATTGCTGGGTTAAAACAATCCAATTGTTGGGTTAAAACAACTCAATTGCTGGGTTAAAACAACTCAATTGCTGGGTTAAAGCAACTCAATTGCTGGGTTAAAACAACCCAACTGCTGGGTTAAAGCAACTCAATTGCTGGGTTAAAACAACCCAACTGCTGGGTTAAAGCAACTCAATTGCTGGGTTAAAACAACTCAAATGCTGGGTTAAGACAACTCAAATGCTGGGTTAAAGCAACTCAATTGCTGGATTAAAACAACCCAACTGCTGGGTTAAAATAACTCAATTGCTGGGTTAAAACAGCTCAATTGCTGGGTTAAAACTACTCAATTGCTGGGTTAAAACAGCTCAAATGATGGGTTAAAACAACCCAACTGCTGGGCTAAAGCAACCCAACTGCTGGGTTAAAACAACTCAAATGCTGTGTTAAAACAACTCAATTGCTGGGTTAAAGCAACTCAAATGCTGGGTTTAAACAACTCAAATGCTGGGTTAAAGCAACTCAATTGCTGGGTTAAAGCAACTCAATTGCTGGGTTAAAACAACCCAACTGCTGGGTTAACGCAACTCAATTGCTGGGTTAAAACAACCCAACTGCTGGGTTAAAATAACTCAATTGCTGGGTTAAAACAGCTCAATTGCTGGGTTTAAACAACTCAAATGCTGGGTTAAAATAACTCAATTGCTGGGTTAAAACAGCTCAATTGCTGGGTTAAAACTACTCAATTGCTGGGTTAAAACAGCTCAAATGCTGGGTTAAAACAACCCAACTGCTGGGCTAAAGCAACCCAACTGCTGGGTTAAAATAACTCAAATGCTGGGTTAAAACAACTCAATTGCTGGGTTAAAGCAACTCAAATGCTGGGTTTAAACAACTCAAATGCTGGGTTAAAGCAACCCAATTGCTGGGTTAAAGCAACTCAATTGCTGGGTTAAAGCAACTCAACTGCTGGGTTAAAAAGAACCCAACTGCTGGGTTAAAACAACCCAACTGCTGGGTTAACGCAACTCAATTGCTGGGTTAAAACAACCCAACTGCTGGGTTAAAATAACTCAATTGCTGGGTTAAAACAGCTCAATTGCTGGGTTTAAACAACTCAAATGCTGGGTTAAAACAACCCAACTGCTGGGCTAAAGCAACCCAACTGCTGGGTTAAAACAACTCAAATGCTGGGTTAAAGCAACCCAAATGCTGGGCTAAAGCAACCCAACTGCTGGGTTAAAGCAACTCAATTGCTGGGTTAAAACAACTCAAATGCTGGGTTTTTGCTGGGTTAAAGCAACCCAACTGCTGGGTTAAAACAACTCAAATGCTGGGTTAAAACAACTCAAATGCCGGGTTAAAACAACTCAAATGCTGGGTTAAAGCAACCCAAATGCTGGGCTAAAGCAACCCAACTGCTGGGTTAAAGCAACTCAATTGCTGGGTTAAAACAACTCAAATGCTGGGTTATTGCTGGGTTAAAGCAACTCAAATGCTGGGTTAAAACAACTCAAATGCTGGGTTAAAACAAGTCAACCGCTGGGTTAAAACAACTCAAATGCTGGGTTAAAACAACTTAAATGCTGGGATAAAAAAGCTCAAATGCTGGGTTAAAACAACTCAAATGCTGGGTTAAAATAACTCAAATGCTGGGTTAAAACAACTCAATTGCTGGGTTAAAGCAACTCAAATGCTGGGTTTTTGCTGGGTTAAAGCAACCCAACTGCTGGGTTAAAACAACTCAAATGCTGGGTTAAAACAACTCAAATGCTGGGTTAAAACAACTCAAATGCTGGGTTAAAGCAACCCAAATGCTGGGCTAAAGCAACCCAACTGCTGGGTTAAAGCAACTCAATTGCTGGGTTAAAACAACTCAAATGCTGGGTTATTGCTGGGTTAAAGCAACTCAAATGCTGGGTTAAAACAACTCAAATGCTGGGTTAAAACAAGTCAACCGCTGGGTTAAAACAACTCAAATGCTGGGTTAAAACAACTTAAATGCTGGGATAAAAAAGCTCAAATGCTGGGTTAAAACAACTCAAATGCTGGGTTAAAATAACTCAAATGCTGGGTTAAAACAACTCAATTGCTGGGTTAAAGCAACTCAAATGCTGGGTTTAAACAACTCAAATGCTGGGTTAAAGCAACCCAATTGCTGGGTTAAAGCAACTCAATTGCTGGGTTAAAGCAACTCAACTGCTGGGTTAAAAAGAACCCAACTGCTGGGTTAAAACAACCCAACTGCTGGGTTAACGCAACTCAATTGCTGGGTTAAAACAACCCAACTGCTGGGTTAAAATAACTCAATTGCTGGGTTAAAACAGCTCAATTGCTGGGTTTAAACAACTCAAATGCTGGGTTAAAACAACCCAACTGCTGGGCTAAAGCAACCCAACTGCTGGGTTAAAACAACTCAAATGCTGGGTTAAAACAACTCAAATGCTGGGTTAAAGCAACCCAAATGCTGGGCTAAAGCAACCCAACTGCTGGGTTAAAGCAACTCAATTGCTGGGTTAAAACAACTCAAATGCTGGGTTATTGCTGGGTTAAAGCAACCCAACTGCTGGGTTAAAACAACTCAAATGCTGGGTTAAAACAACTCAAATGCTGGGTTAAAACAACTCAAATGCTGGGTTAAAGCAACCCAAATGCTGGGCTAAAGCAACCCAACTGCTGGGTTAAAGCAACTCAATTGCTGGGTTAAAACAACTCAAATGCTGGGTTATTGCTGGGTTAAAGCAACTCAAATGCTGGGTTAAAACAACTCAAATGCTGGGTTAAAACAAGTCAACCGCTGGGTTAAAACAACTCAAATGCTGGGTTAAAACAACTTAAATGCTGGGATAAATAAGCTCAAATGCTGGGTTAAAACAACTCAAATGCTGGGATAAAAAAGCTCAAATGCTGGGTTAAAACAGCTCAAATGCTGGGTTAAAACAACTCAATTGCTGGGTTAAAACAACTCAGTTGCTTATTAAAGACCAACTTTGAACAAACGTTATAAATTCTTTTGAACATTATAATTGAATGAACTGTGTTTATAAAACTAAAAAAGGACTTCACAATCACAGCACCAAAGCACACCTATTCATTTATTTAGTTATTGTTCATCCACTCTCACAGATTGTTACAACCTCCTGTTCTGTTGTTACATTCGTCTCCTCAAGGAACTATAAATGTATCAATTGTAATGACGTGTGAGTCTGACGATTTTTAATCCAGACGGATCAGGATGTAAAGCATGCGGCGCTTAACCAGCTGAACTCTATTGACAGAGAGCCATTGATTCAAAGAGGAATTTGGAGCAACTTCACGCTGCGTATCGACGCAGTCATCACATTCAGATGAATGAGGCCAGAGCTGCGACAGACACACACACACACACACAGAACATCCTGCAAACTCTGCGCAATGACATGCGGACGTGTCGGAAAACGCGAAGAATCATGTAAGTAACTGGAGCACTGCAGCACAGAGTGTGAATGAGATCTGACTGAATAATCCAGAGGAAGCAGCGCTGCAGCGCGCGCTCACGAACACGGTGTGCGTCACGAGTGTGTTTGAAACACTAGCTACTGGATTACTGCATACTGGATAGAGTCATTTTGCACATGCATTATAATATTACTAAAATATCAAATATAATCAAATATAATTAAAATATTTTGTGTGTGTGTGTGTGTGTGTGTGAGAGAGAGAGAGAGAGAGAGAGAGAGAGAGAGAGAATTTTTTTTAAATAAATAATTAAATTAAAAATTCTTAATATATTATATATATTTATAAATACAATATTATTATGTGGTATAATGTTTTTTAATAATTTAAGTTTAAAGTATTTAAAACACATATTTAAAAATAAATAAATAAATAATTTAATGATCAATTTTCTTTACATAAACGTTTATACATATTATACATATTACATGTAATATTTATAAACTATATATTCTTATGTAGTATAAAATATAAAATAAAAAAAATATTTTGAAGTATAGTAATTTATTCAATAATTTTAAATGAAATAATTGAATGAAGAATGTATATAAAATTATATATATATATACAGCTATGGAAAAAATTAAGAGACCACTCCTAGTTCAGAAATCAATGTTAAGTGGTCTCTTAATTTTTTCCATAGCTGTATATATATATATTCAAATTAATAATTTATTGATACATTTCTTTACATATTATGCAATACTATACATATATATAATATTTATAAATACTATATTATTATGTAGTATTAAAAATAAATTAGATAATTTAAGTTAAATATATATTTATATAATTTAATGATCAATTTTCTTTACATATTATACTATAATATACATATTATATATAATATATATGAATAATATATTAGTATTTATTCTAATAATTTATTTAATCATTTTAAATGAAATAAATAATTTAAGAATTCATTACATTAAATAAATATAATTTTAACTTAATTTTTATTTTAATAATTAATAAATAAAATCAAGAAAAGACTATCAGCAGTAGCAGTAGTGTTTAGTCAGATTGTGAATAAATTATCTGAACAAACAAGGACACTTGTCAGCTGAATGCAGCTGAGGTCAGAGCTCCACAGGCGATCCCGTGAGAAATCCCAAAATATCTGGCAGATTCCTCTATAACATCCACTAATGTGCTGTTAAGAAGCTTCGTTCAATGCAGTGCTTTGAAAAGCGAAGAAACGGCGAGTTTCACTGGTGCCAGAGAACGTGACCTCAGTGCAGATGGGTTTACTAAATGTGTGCCACCCCATCCTGTGAACAATCTGTTCCTTCTGATCAGAGCCAAAACCAGTTCTGAACGCAGAATCTGCCGCGCATGAGCGCTGCTTATGGAGCTTTTGCTCTTTTCATTTTTACAGTCTTAAAGTTGGCATGAAACAGAAGTTGTGATAGTCTTTTCTTCTCTAATGTGACATCTGCTTCTCAAACAAGAACAAATGTTGGGCGGGGCTTGATTTTGTCTTGGGAATTGATTGGATGGTTGTGGTTTGCTATTGGTGGATCTCATGTGAGTGACAGGTTGCCCCGCCCTCATCATCAGAGAAGAGAATCTGTAAGAGGAAGGGGTTCAAGATTACGAGAAACATGAATTTAAAACAATAATGATGTGCACCGATAAATCATTTATAATAAACACTGCAATACTGCATAAAAAAATCCATGGCGACTTTAACCCTTATAGGGTCTTTTTAGACCCCAAACAACGTTTACTAAAATAAAATAAAAAATTTTTCACTTTGTCCAAATGACATGAAACTTTGTACAGTTATTTACACTTTCTAGATCTACAAATAAAAATAAAAAATTGGAGTGATATCTTGTTTTTATGTTAGTGTAGAAAATAAAGTCGCACTCAGGGTCTTTAGGGTCTCCAGAGACCCCAGGCAACAAAATTTAATTTTGTAACAAAATAATTGTTTTTTAAAAAAACAAATATAATTTTACTCTATTTATTAATGTTTTTACTTCATATTTGTGCAGTTTTTGGAGGATTTATCATATCTTTTAAATTTATATAAATAAATAAATAAATATTTTTTAAAATAGGTTTTTATACAGAAACAGCTTTTTATGTAAAATTCACTTTATAAAAGACCCACATTTCTAGCTTTCATTCATGGGGATAACATGGATAATTTGACGTGGTTTAGTGTGAGATTTTTGCCCATCTTTTGGAAAATGCAGTTTTAAAAGTAAAAAATTATCACTTTATCCAGTAGATGGCAGCAGAGCTCCACTATTTGCTATTTGACTGACTGAAAGACTCTTTTCACAAGGATTTTTCATATCTAAATATTATGAAACCACAATTATAATAATAAAAATTACTTTTTGTTAAAGTTTAGCATTTTTTTTTGTACTGAAAAAAAATAAGTTTTTCAAAAATGTTGATTTTGATTTTGTCCATTTTCTAAGTGGGGTCTCTTCATTATGTAACAATATTGAAAAACTGATTACAAATTTTATATAAATTTAAAAAATATGATTAATCCTCCAAAAACTGCACAAATGTGGAGTAAAACATTAATAAACAGAGTAAAATTACATTTGTTTTAAAAAAATTTTAATTCAATTTTAAATTCAATTATTTTGTTACAAAATTACATTCTCTGAAGACCCCAAAGACCCTGAGCGTGCTTCCCAAACGAAGAGCGCACAAGGGTTAAAGCATCACTTTCGCTGCAGTTTTAGTTGCACTGATATTGACCTTAAACTGTCAGTCAAGCATGTGTTGTTTGCAGTGGCTCTGCTGTTGTTGTAATTTGGATTTTTCAGCGTGTTTGCATAACTTCTGAATAAATTACACGCTTCAGCTTTAAAAAAAGGCCCACCCATGTGTTTGGAGGCCCACCCAAACGGTAAATTGTGCCTACGCCCGAGGTTCAGACGTGTAACACATGGTGAAGCGATGATCTTCCAGCCATGACGGAGCCTTCCACAATAACTTAAAATTAATTAGCTAGACATTCTTGACCTCTTCTGACCTCATAGTTATCCCACTCCACCCAACGCACTCTGTTCTGACAGTGTTGAGAAGACACACATGACCTGTAGCTCTGGGAGCGAGCCGGAGACCCCACGGCCCGGCTGTGAACTGTCGGAGGAATTAAACGTCTTTAGGAAAATAAGGTTAAACCCTGAAAATATGTGCTGGATGACGGCTGTGATGGAGTTTCATTCTCGGAGTCTGTGGAATAATAAACAGAGATACTGTGTGTTTTGATAGAGGAGGAAAACGAGGAAAACGAGGTTCAGAGAAACAGAGAGAGATTCATCAGTTCAGATCTCATGTTTCTGTCAGGAGAAACTGTGAATAATTACTGACTTTATTAACGCAAACATCACTGTTATTAATGCCACTGCAGAGCTGTGCTATCCATCCATCTGTCCATCCATCCATCCATCTGTCCATCCATCTGTCCATCCATCTGTCCATCCATCTGTCCATCCATCTGTCCATCCATCCATCCATCTGTCCATCCATCCATCCATCTGTCCATCCATCTGTCCATCCATCTGTCCATCCATCTGTCCATCCATCTGTCCATCCATCCATCCATCTGTCCATCCATCCATCCATCTGTCCATCCATCTGTCCATCCATCCATCCATCTGTCCATCCATCCATCCATCTGTCCATCCATCCATCCATCCATCCATCTGTCCATCCATCCATCTGTCCATCCATCCATCCATCCATCCATCCATCCATCCATCTGTCCATCCATCCATCCATCTGTCCATCCATCCATCCATCTGTCCATCCATCCATCCATCTGTCCATCCATCCATCCATCCATCCATCCATCCATCTGTCCATCCATCCATCCATCCATCCATCCATCCGTCCATCCATCCATCCGTCCATCCATCCATCTGTCCATCCATCCATCCATCCATCCATCCATCCATCCATCCATCCATCCATCCGTCCATCCATCCATCTGTCCATCCATCCATCCATCCATCCATCCATCCATCCATCTGTCCATCCATCCATCTGTCCATCCATCCATCCATCCATCCATCCATCCATCCATCCATCCATCTGTCCATCCATCCATCCATCTGTCCATCCATCCATCCATCTGTCCATCCATCTGTCCATCCATCTGTCCATCCATCCATCCATCTGTCCATCCATCCATCCATCCATCCATCTGTCCATCCATCCATCCATCTATCCATCCATCCAACCATCTGTCCATCCATCCATCTATCCATCCATCTGTCCATCCATCCATCCATCCATCCATCCATCCATCCATCCATCCATCCATCTGTCCATCCATCCATCCATCTGTCCATCCATCCATCCATCTGTCCATCCATCCATCTGTCCATCCATCCATCTGTCCATCCATCCATCCATCCATCCATCCATCCATCCATCCATCCATCCATCCATCCATCCATCCATCCATCCATCTGTCCATCCATCCATCCATCTGTCCATCCATCCATCCATCTGTCCATCCATCTTTCCATCCATCCATCCATCTGTCCATCCATCTGTCCATCCATCCATCCATCCATCTGTCCATCCATCCATCCATCCATCCATCCATCTGTCCATCCATCCATCCATCCATCCATCCATCCATCCATCCATCCATCCATCCATCCATCCAACCATCTGTCCATCCATCCATCCATCCATCCATCTCTTTCTATCCATCCATTCATCTGTCCATCCATCCATCCATCCATTCATCCATCCATCTGTCCATCCATCCATCCATCCATACATCCATCTGTCCATCCATCCATCCATCCATCCATCCATCTGTTTCTATCCATCCATCTCTTTCTATCCATTCATCATTCCATCCGTCCATCTATCTATTTATCTATCTATTGTTCCATTCATCCATCTGTTTCCATCCATTGATCCATCTATCCATCCATCCATCCATCCATCCATCCATCCATCCATCCATCTGTTTCTATCTATCTATCTATCTATCTATCTATCTATCTATCTATCTATCTATCTATCTATCTATCTATCTATCTATCTATCTATCTATCTATCTATCTATCTATCTATCTATCTATCTATCTGTCCGTCCGTTTGTCCATCTGTCCATCTATCTTTTTTAATTTTATTTACCTCCTGAATTTTAGCCTATTATTTGAAAATCCAAATTGATTGTGATCAGTTTGGTTTTTCAGGAAATAGGCTTTAATTCATAATATTCAGACGATTCAAAAACACTCAACAGTGCTTGTTTTCATCCACATTTGTCGTTTAGTGTGTTCATTGTAGACCCTGAACATGAGTGAAAGTCTAAACCCATGAAGTGCCTGTAGAAGGATGACAAATACATTTCTTTCACAAGATAAAAATGGTGTTTTGGGTTTCTGCAGTAGTTCTGAACATCCGTGTTTACAGAAACCCTCACACATGGAGCGCTACCTGCTGTCTGATTCCCATCGCTCACTGGGACATTAGCTGAGGGTCATGAAAACATTACGTGACAGAGTGAAAACTACAGAGCGGCTGAGAGTTCAGGGCCGAGGAAGGCGAGCATGTGAAGGAAGCGCTGAAAAGCTGCAGATTCCACAAGTGGGCCTTTATGAAAACATCTGAAATGTCAGGCAGAGACTCCAGACCAGTGAGGAGAGGGACGGAAGAACAGATGTGAAAACATTGTCAACCCTTATAACTATAACATCAGGAAAACACCAGACGATGTTAAATAAACAAAACATTTTGGTTCACTTTAAACATACGGACAAAACAAGTCAAAACACTAGAAGAATCAGACAACAAAGCATCATAGTTTATGCTTGTGTGAGAAAGAATGAGCTGGATCAGAAGAACCGCCTGAAGACACTCATGTACCTGTGTCTATACTGGATTCACTGGATTTAACTTTAATATATAGATTTTGGAGAACAGTTAGTTTGTGAAAACAGTAAAAGAGGCCCTTTATGTGAAACTCATGATGTTGAGTCTCATGATGAAGAGCTGTGATTAACCCTTGAGTAAGAGCCAGTTTTTCTCCTAGCACAAATGTATAACTTTTCCTGAAGTTCAAACTGAGCATCAGAATGAGGCAGAAATGTGACTGAAGTGACTTTGAATGTGGAATGGTGGTTGCCAGATGAGCTGGTCTGAGTATGTCACAAACTGCTGATCTACTGGGATTTTCACACATAATCATCTCTAGTGTTTACAGAGAATAGTCTGAAAAAGAGAAAATATCCAGTGAGCGTCAGTTCTGTGGGCGAAAATGCCTTGTTAATGCCAGAGGTCAGAGGAGAATGACCAGACTGGTTCAGCTGATAGAAAGACAACAGTAACTCAAACAAGAATGTACATTTCCTGAAAAAAAAAAAAAAATGTGAATGGTGCTTGCAGTGGCAAAACTCAGCACTTGGTTGCTAGGAAGTTTCTAGGCAGTTGCTAGGGTGTTCTGAGTGGTTGCTAGGGTGTTGCAAAGGTGTTCTAGGTGGTTGCTAGGGCGTTGCTAGGGTATTTTGGGTGGTTGCTAGGTTGTTGAAAAGGTGTTCTGGGTGGTTGCTAGGGCATTGCTAGGCGGTTGCTAGGGTATTCTGGGTGATTGGTTTGGTGTTGTTAGGCATTTGCTAAGATGTTCTGGGTAGTTGCTATGGTGTTGCTAGGTGGTTTCTATGGTAACCTGGGTGGTTGCTATGGTGTTGCTAGGCATTTGCTAAGATGTTCTGGGTGGTTGCCATGGTGTTGTTAGGAGGTTGATAAGTTGTTCTGGGTGGTTGCTATGGTGTTGCTAGGAGGTTGGTAGTTGTCACAGATGAACTCCACACTATGGAGTTACTATGGAGTTTTTATACTTAACTATAACTTAACTATACTTTTTTATACTTAGTTTTTAAACTTGTTTTAGCACTTAGCTAATCGCTATTACCATGTAGCAGTTGTTAAGATGTTCTGGGTGGTTGCTTAGGTGTTGCTTGTTATTGGCTGCTAGGCAGTTGCTAAGATGTTCTGGGTTGTTGCTACGGCATTGCTAGGTGGTTACTAAGATATTCTACATGGTTTCAAGGCCGTTGATAGGATGTTCTAGGTGGTTGCTAGGGTGTCCTGGGTGGTTGATAGGATGCTTCAAAGTGGTTTCTAGTTGTCACAGATGGTTACTGTGGAGCTCTCAAGCATGATTTAGCACTTAGCTAATTACTATTTGCATGTAGCTATTCCCTGCTAGCATGTGTATCATGTTGGAAGTTCTGTTTGCTAACACCAGTCAAAAGAGCCAACTCCCATGTCTCTACGATGTTCTGATGCAGAGATATAGGTCTTGCTAAACGGTTGCTAGGGTACTCTGTTTGTTTGCCAGGAAGTGGCTTGGCAGCTGCCAATGATGATACTCAAAGGCTGCTTGACAGCATGAATGATATAAACCAATTGCAATGTCTCAATTACATTCGAATTTGAAGATATCTCTCATTGGATTTGGGTTGCTAGGGTGCTCTAAATGGTTGCTAGGGCATGGCTAGACAGTTAGTAGGTTAAAATAATAGACTGAATTTCTGACCAAATCAAAAGAGCCAAACTCACGTATCTCTTTGATGCTCTGATTCATTTATATCCCTCTCATCTATCCTTCAGTGGAAGTCTATGGGATGGTTGCTAGGGTGCTGTAACTGGTTGCTAGGGTGTGACTATGAAGTTTTTAGGCCATAACTTATTGGCTTCTTAATAAGATAAGTCAAATGACAGAGTGAGAGAGAGAATTAGAGAACGAGCTGCATGTGTGTGTGTGTGTGTGCGTTCAAGCGTTCAAAAACACACAGATTCCGCTATTGTATTTCTATGGGATTTTTTGGCCCACTTTTTCATCCGCAGTTTGAGCAGTGTAACTCCAATCTCTTAGAAAAGATATAGCACACCTCTCCTCAATGAGCCGGTTGATTTGACACCTCATGCAGGAGGAGTAGTGTGCCAGACTTTTGTCTAAAAGAATAATAATAAGTATGTAAGACAACAATAGTGATGCTTTGCTTTTAGCAAGCACCTCTAATAAGCACTCGTTAAGACCGAGGTCTGCAGAAAAGCATCTCTGAACACGTCAAAGCATGAAGCAGATGAGTTCCAGCAGCAGAAGAAACACCAGTGACACTCCTGTCAGCTGAGAACAGCAAACTGAGGCTACAATTCACACGGACTCACCAAAACTGGACAATAGAAGATTGGAAAAATCTGATGAGTCTGGATTTCTGCTGCAACATTCACATGGTCTTGTATCAGCGGTTCAGGCTGCTGGTGATGTGAGGGATTTTCTTGCCAAACTTTGGTCCTCTGAGTACTCCGAGCATCATTTAAACACCACAGTCTACCTGAGCATTGTGATCATGTCCATCCCTTTATGACCATCTTCTGATCTACTTTCAGCAGGATAACGCACAGTCACAAAGCTCAAATCATCTCAAACTAGTTTCTTGAACATGACAATGAGTTCTCTATACTCAAATGTCCTCCACAGTCTCCAGATCTTAATCCAATAGAGCAGCTCTGGGATGTGCTGGAACGGGAGATTCACATCATAGATGTGCAGCTGATAAATCTGCAGAAACTGTGTGATGATATCACATATAGTTCAAAATCTCTGAGGAATGTTTCCAGCACATTGTTGAATCTGTGCCATGAAGAATTAAGGCAGATCTGAAGAGGTACAAGCAAAGTGGCCCGTGAGTAATGCCTCTTCTTTTTATTCATAATACACTTAAAGGCTTTTTTGCTTAAAGGTGTCCTCCTTTACAAGATGTAATATCAGTCTCTGGTGTCTCCAGAATGTGTGTGTGAAGTTTCAGCTCAAAATCCCCCACAGATCATTTATTATTGTCAAATTTGCCCCTATTTGGGTGTGAGCAAAAACACGCCGTTTTTGTGTGTGTGTGTCCCTTTAAATGCAAATTAGCTCCGCTTTCCAGAAGAGGGCGGAGCTTTAACAGCTCAACAACAACAAAGCTGGAGAATCTCACGCAGACAAAATGAGGAAAGTGTTCAGCCTTACATTGTTCAAACCGGAGTCGACACTGATGGAGAGACTCAGGAAGAAGTTACAACTTTTAGACGTTTCTGAATGGTTAGTGGATAAATTGATGTAGTTGCTGTGGAGTTGATTCAACTCATCCACTAGCATGTGCCGTCATGTTCATCTTTTGTGTTGAATTGACCCTCGTTTGGTGTAAAATGACGGCATGACAACAACACTCGACTACAACAACTCTTCCTCTTCTCTAAAGCAGCCCAACATGGCCCCGCCCCCTTTGTTGTGTGTTCTCGGGGGGCGTGGTTTATGTAAATTTTAGGGTTTGTGATGTCACCAACCTGGGAAGAAGCTCGTTGTAGTCCTTAAACAGCGATTTCTGTAAAAGAAAATATCTCTCTTTGCATTGAACTTTGAGCGTCGTAACTTTGCAGATGTTGTTTATGATCAAACAGCAACATTACACACTAACTAAAGTAAAAAAAATGTTTTTAAAAATCATAATCACACACCACTTTAAGGTGAATTTTTAGCTTCACTGGCCCCTAATGGTAGTAACCAGATTTTCTTTAGGTTTAAGTGAGGCTTTTTTCCACAACTGATTAAATCATGTCCATTTGCTCCAGAGTAGATTTTCTAAAGTGTCGTTTCTAATGACTTTAAGAACAGCTGACACACTGTGTCCAGTCATGAGGTAAAAACACTCTTCTGAGTAAAAATTTCCAAAGTCTGTGTAGGCCTTGTTTCTCAGGTCGTCTGGAGTGCCAGCGGTGCGGAGAGAGCAGCTAGTCAGGAGGAATATAAGCAGCTTTAGGATGACGAAGCAAATATTTTTCATGACAGTCACACATTTTGTCTCAAATTCTCATTAGTGTACAAATATTTAAAATGATCAATGTAGCCGTAACTCTATAACACACAGGTAAAAAACATGACGCGGGACTGTATATGCTTTCATGGAATGGTGGTTTAGTAAGTTTCCTTGTATTTTGTAAATGATCTGGTTGAATAACATTCACTTTTGCACTGTTTTAATGTAGCGTGAAGATGTTTCTGACATGTCAAGGTCTGGTGGGCTTAAATGGAAGGTCATAAGACTAACCTTATAAGAGTCAGGCTATTGTGTTTCTCTGGAGAATTGGCCTAGAGGGCAAAAGTCATGTGATGTATTGACTTTAGACTTAAAGTCACTGATGTTGTTATTCTAGCTGTGTTTATCATGACTAATTTGCAACTTACAATGTGATTTTACCGCTGAGACCGTATTTCTACCACTTTATCTCCCCGTTTTGCTTGTGCTGCATCAGAACTCACAACAAATCTTACTTTCCCATCATAATTTTCTCAAGCTGCATAGAGCAGATAGTTTGTTTTCACCTCATGAAGGCCTTATCAAGGAATGGAGGTTAAATTTATTTTCCCTTTCAATTAAAGGGATAGTTCGCCCAAAAAATAAAACATTCTGTCATCATTTACTCACGTTTGAGTTGTTCCCAACCTGCATGAGTTTCATTGTTCTGTTGAACACAAAAGAAGATATTGTGAAGAATGCTGGTTACAATTCTGGTTTATACTATGGAAGTCAATGGGGACCAAAAACTATTTGGTTACCAACATTCTTGAGGGTGAGTATGATGACAAAATTTTATTTTTGGGTGAACTATCCCTTTAAAGGATTAGTTCACTTCAGAATTAAAATTTCCTGATAATTTACTCACCCTGATGTCATCCAAGATGTTTGTCTTTCTTCAGTCAAACAAAAAGAAATGAATGTTTTTGAGGAAATCATTCCAGGATTTTTCTCCATATAGTGGACTTCACTGGGGTTCAACAGGTTGAAGGTCCAAATGTCAGTTTCAGTGCAGCTTCAAAGAGCTCTACATGATCCCAGACGAGGAATAAGAGTCTAATCTAGAGAAACCATCGGACATTTAATAAAAAAAATAAAAATTATATACTTTTTTAACTACAAATGCTTATCTTGCACTGCTCTGAGATGCTCCACGCATGACGTAATCATGTTGGAAAGGTCACGCGTGACATGGTTGGAAGTAATCCAATTTTAAAACATTGTTGTTTTACCTTTTTTCGTTAAGGCCGTTTGATTTAGTCTTTGTACGTTTACTTTGTAAACACTGGATCGGTACTTCCGTGACCTTTCCAACATGATTACGTAATGCGTAATGATATAATTTTTATTTTTTTTTTAGGAAAAATGACCGATGGTGAATTTTCTAAATGATTTTATCAGATGGTTCACCAGCAGTCACATTCAGCATGGGTCACTGGGTCGGCTGAACCAGGTTTCCTCTTGTTGTCTTTGGCTGTTGTGACTCAGGTAATCAGAGGGACAATAGAGCATGGTGTGTTTTGAGTGGACATCAGGATACTCCTCCCTCAGAAGGTTCAGCAGGAAGACCCTTTCCATGTCTGTAGATAACAATCAGGGATGTAGGAATGCTTGCGTGTTTTCTCCTAACGTGACTTCTGTGAAAGGTTTACTAATCTTCATCTGACAATGCTTTTGTTCCAGTTATTTTATATCATTCTGGATTTATAAACACCTGTCCGGAACTATTAATCAAGTCACGTTTCAATATAATGCAAAAATTTAACAATTACAACATAATTCTGGGGTAAAAAATAACAAAGAGCATAATAGAAATAGGTATAATGAAAAGAAACATGACCAAGAAGTGAACTCACCCCCTAAACCTGTTTTACACACCTTTATATTACTATGAGTAATCAGCTCAAATTCTTATATGATCTCATCTATAAAGCATGCTGGGTAAACAGGAGTGGCACATGAATAGAGCGGTATTGTGGTCATACAGGTTGGCAGGTGTTTTTGATTTCTAGGATGTTCTGGGTGTTGCCTGGATCTCTTTTAGAGCTGCTAAGGCATTTATAATGCATTGTCACACAGGCGTAGGGTGTTCTGGTTTCAAATATGTCCTCTAAGTTGACCCAGGCCGAGGTGTGACGGAGCGGCTCTGATTTCATTTCACATGGCACAGAGATTGTTGCGCTGCCATGAGCTCAGCTCCTGTTCCTCTGTCCTGACAGGTACGTCACGTACTGCAGATTTAAAGGGTTAGTTCACCCAAAAATGAAAATAATGTCATTAGTTACTCTCCCTCATGTCGTTCCACACCCATAAGACCTTCGTTCATCTTCTGAACACAAATTAAAATATTTTTGATGAAATCCGATGGCTAAGTGAGGCCTAAGCAATGACATTTCCTCTCTCAAGATCCATTAATGTACTAAAAACATATTTAAATCAGTTCATGTGAGTACTATCTATCTATCTATCTATCTATCTAGCTATCTATCTATCTATCTATCTGCATATATATAAAATTTAATTTAATGCGTATATATGCATATATATATATATATATATATTTATAAATACATACACACACATACGTACACTAATTTAATGTGTGTATATATAGGCTACAAATATTAAATATATAAACACATTCAATTAGATATATATATATATATATGTGTATATATTGTATATATAATGTATATATTGTATATATATACACAATAAATGTATGTATATATATATATATATATATATATATATATATATATATTGTATGTATGTATGTATGTATGTATGTATTACACACACACACACACACACACAAACACACACACATATAGGCTACATAAGTTGTATATATAAAATCTGATATACATTTAATGTGTATATATATATAATTTAATGCGTATATATATGCATTAAATGTTTATATATATATATATATATATATATATATATATATATATATATATAACATTAAAAATATATAACTACACATTAAATATATATACAGTAGTTTATTTTTTTAAATATATATACTGTATGTAGTTTAATTTTTAGTAATTTTGTTATGTGCTTTTCTATATATATGCATTTTATATATATATATATATATATATATATATATATATATATAAAATTAAATTTTTAGTAATTTTGTTACGTGCTTTTCTCATGTTTATTCGCTTTTGGGTGTTAAAAATATTTCTAAATAGGTTTTTTATTCAGTTTTAGTTTTAATTTTATTAATATGAGTTAATTATTTTAGTACTTAAACATTTCAGTTGCCAACGCAACATTATAATTTTCATTCATCTGATATTTTATTTTTTTCAGCTTAATCTTGTAGATTTATAATTTTTTGTCACACTAATAAATAAATAAATAAAATAATATTTCCGTTGGAACATTTTACTGATTGAATTCATCTGTCTTATTCCCAGCGCCTCTCTCTCCGGATCAACTGACTTTAGACAAACAGCGTCAGTAACGTCATGAAGAAGATGACTCACATTTGCCCTTAAAACATTCTATTTTCTTCCATATCAATTGCTTGTTTTTTAACAGATTCTTTTCATCCAAAGTGACATATAATTATTTGAACTTCCGGAACACTCGTCCTGGAGCAAACAGAGCTTCTGACCCCACTGAACAGCTCAATGCCGTCATGTCCTTCACCCTTCATCTCCCGGATCATTACCAGTGTGTAGCGCTGGAGTCTGGTGGCCGTCAGTATGAATGCTACAAGTTTGCTGCACTCATTTTCAAGCCGATGGTATCAAACAGATGTTATAAGAGCTTGTTTTTGTCCCCTCTCACTTTCTCTGGATGTTTACTTGTTAAACCTCATATCCATGAAGGGACTGTCTCACTCAAACCACGGCTGCTTTTAGACTAGACAGGGAGTAGGTGGAAGCGGTCGCACAGTAAGTGCAAACAGAGTCTAACCACACGCTTATATTCGAGCGGCTGCCCAAAAGAATACAACACAGTTGCCAGTTCTATTTTAAACATACAAATTCATCTGACACAGAACCCAACCTACAGACGTAAACAAGTCTTTGAAAATGAACATTGTCCTCGTTTACTGGACTCATGATAACTTTGCATTCTGAGTTCAGTTTAGTAGACTTCTTCAAACTTCTTCAGCACATGAAAACTCTAGCATTCTGTAGACATCTCACGTCCTTGAAAAGCTGACACTGAGGAACGCCTTCAGGAACGTCTCAAAGTGCAGCTGTGTCCTGATGGGAGTTGTGGGATCTCACACGGAAGGTGTGCAAAAACAGCAGATGTTAACAGGCAAGGCGAAGTGCAACAAGGGAGGGAGAATAGCAAACCACAACCATCCAATCAATTCCCCACAGACAAAATCAAGCCCCGCCTACATTTGTTCTTGTTTGAGAAGCAGTTTCACTCGGATATACGGCACAAGGCTGCGTCCCAAATCGCATACTCTTGAGTAGGTATTTGTTTTGAATATATCATAATTTCAAGACTGCTAAGAAGTATGTTACATATAGTTTAAATGTGTGTAATAGCTATATGCAATCTGGACGTACATTCGCCATGTTGTCATTATTATCATGTGACCTACCAGCGTCAGTTGCGTCACTTTACTGCTATTCACAAATCCTCTCCTGTGGCCTTTTGGGATAGTAAAGCCCAAAGCATACTTCACTTTTTACAAGTCCGCGAGGGTCAGCGCACAATGCGCGACGTGAATTTCGTCATCAGAAGAGTACGCGCACACTGTACGCGCACCGCCAGATTTTTGTAACTATGGATCCCTGCTCATGACACGCAAGAAAAAAAATTTAATCGTGTGCATAATTTAATAAATCGAGGGAACAAATTAATAAACAGAGTTCAACTAACTTTAAATTTCTTTTTCATAAACTTAACAAAAAAAAAGAAATTGTGTGATTTTTTGGCCAAATTGGCCACTCCTCTAAATCTATAGTGAATAAATGGAGAGCGCATGACATGCATGATATTACGAAATCATGAATAATGTTGAAATAACAAAGATCATTTTCACAAGTAATAGTCGTTTCTAGTCGTTAAGCTCGACAAACACAATTTCACAACATCATTTAGTTATAATTATTAAAGAAGGTGGTAATTTGCTCACAGTGTTGTTCAGAAGACTTCTATGATGTCACTTCCTATTAATGATGTCACATAAGCATCAGTTCATTATGGTTTGTGTAACGGGGTTGAAGGGTTACTGAGGTACGGAGCTAAATCATGTGATTTTAATGAATAATCATGAAAGCACAGATGGATATTTATGGGAATGCCAAAATGTATGGGCTTTTTCCTCATTTTATTATTCATATCCCAAGTACACTTTCAAGGACGTGACAAAATAGGTGGTGTCGACTGAAAAAAACTAAATAATTTACATTTACATTTACATTTACATTTAGTCATTTAGCAGACGCTTTTATCCAAAGCGACTTACAAATGAGAGTAGTAGAATCAATTAAATCAACATGAGAACAACAGTGTATAAGTGCTGAGTGAAGTCACAGTTATGTCAGTAAAGTGCTCATAGCGAATTTTTTTTTTTTTTTTTTTTTTTTTTTTTTTTTTTTTTTTTTTTTAAATAAATAAATACACAGATCAGTAAAGCAACTATACAGCACTAAAATCAACTAGAAACGACAGCAAAACACTTACAGTATGCAGATCCTCTTGTAGCTTCAATGATTCAATGATTCTCTCTGTAATTTCTGATATGAAGATAAAAAGTGTGTGATGTTTTTAAACATTATTAAAGGAGACATTTCAATGAATACAAAAAGCTTTTAAAAATCAAAACTGGCCCAGTTTACTTTATTAATGCCCAATGTAATTTTTTTTTTTTGTTATTCCAAATGAAAATCTGAGATATAAACTTGACTTTATATCACGCAAATGTGAGTTTATATCTCAGAGTTGTGACTTTATAGCTCGCAGTTTTGAGATAAAAAGTCAGAATTCTGAGATAAAAAGTCGCAATGTTTTTATTTTTTTATTTAGTGGTGGAAACGGGCTTCCGTAGCTCTCACAATCCAACACTAAAAAATGTTGGGTTAAAAACAACCCAAGTTGGGTTGAAAATGGACAAACCCAGCGATTGGGTTGTTTTGACCCAGCGGTTGGCAGTGGCGGAGACAGGATTTTTTCATAGGGGTGGCACAGAAATCTTCATTATTTCAACATTAAAATGAGTCTGACTATAATGTACTGGACTGTGCTTACAACACAACTGAATACAGTTCATTTGTACTTAATTGTAACTGAGATAGCGAATTAGATCATGGAATGCTGAATGAATTTGACCTTTTTTTCTCTTTCTTTTTTTTTTTTTTTTATCATTCCTCACTTGCATGCATATTAATAAAGCTGAAGTGTTCAGTCAGTTCTGGTTCTCAAAACCCCCAATAGCTTGTTGAATCTCCATGGATGAGACATGCAGATCAACGATTATTCAACCTTCATTGAATTTTATATATAATCAATGAACTTCAACAATTCTGAGTTTGTCTGTTTCAAAAACTAACCAAAAAAGTAAACACTAAATGTTTAACTTTCTATATTGTCAAAATAAATAATTGCAACAGTTCTATCATACCTCAATTAAACTCAGTACAATATTTTCTCTTTTAAATTCCAATTTGCTGATGCAGAAGCAGAAGTCAACAGCACAGAAATGCCAGAATGTAAAATTAATTATGCATTTAAATGTGATAATTTTTTGTTTATCAAAATTAGCATCTTCTAGTACAAATGCACAGTTCTCACATTTATTTATGCATTAAAAAATTACATATCAGCTTGTGCCTTATATTGTGATCTCACATAGATATGCGACTAAAATATTCTGCTATCTCAAATAGACCTGCATACATGCATGCACAGATTTAACGACATTTTGGTTATTTCATGACATAATGGACCACGTTGCATGTTAGTTACTTTCGCGCTTTATTTATAGTGAGTAATATGCAGCGCGCCGTATTTGCGCGATTGAAAAGTGCGCGATCTTGCAACCCACCAGTTGACATTTACGTAAGCTATAATGTTAATGTTCGCCGTTCACTGCTGTTCTGCTGAAGCTCATTCGGCACCTGTATCATTTCCGCGCGCGTTTGAGGGGAAGTTGGAGCGCGCGTCTGAAAAGTTTCCCGTTTTTAGTGGTCTTAAAGAGGCGATTATGCGCTTAAATAAACGCATTTTTCGTCAACAAAACAAGTAGACAGAAACAGCAGTTGTGAGCGGGGTGGCCAAAGAGGTGGCCAAGTCTAGTTTTATTGTACCCAAATAAAAACCCTTTTAAAATATATTTTGGTGAACCAATAGATAAAATATACTGAAAAAGGTCAGAGGAAGTCAGATCGTGCTGGTTTCGTGGAATGACTCATATAGGCTACATTGCGTAGTTTTTACAAAATAATTTTGGCAGCTGTGGTTGCCTGAATAATTTTGTAAAAAATACAGAAAAACTGTAAATTTTACAGTTTAAAACTGTAATTTAAGAAAATTTGAATGTAAACCAATAAATTCAATAATGCACACTACTACTAAAATCTGTTTTGTACCTTTAACACATACTGACAAGCACCACAATAATGCAGGTGGTTAAAGAGAGAGCCAGAGTTCAACACGAGTAGCTTTTCCACAAGCTGAAGTATATACTAATATAAAGAAGGTGCACAGAGTCAATCACACCATCAATAATGCAATAAACATTCATTAAACAACAGAAGATGTGACATAAAACCCCAATGTACATAACTGATAATAACAACTATTATTATTTAATCAAAATACTTTCAAAACTGTGGGAACATCAGTTTACAGATTTTGACTGTAAATTATACATTGATTTTGTCTTTTTTACTTATAAAAATTGTAAAATTTACAGCATTTTACTTTGAAAATTGCATAAATATCTGGTTAGAGCTTTTACAGTTTTTCCCTGTATATAATAATGTTAACCTATTTTTTTTTCCATAGCATTTTTACAACATTTTACTGTTAAAATCACACATTTTTCAGTGAAAAGTCGAAATAATCAGATGAAAAACATCATATAATGCAACAGTATTTGTTGATTTATCATTGAAATGGTAAAGATGAACTGTGTGGTAGTCATCATCATCATCATCATCATTTGAGTATGATGGGACAGTCCCTCCTCTTCTCTCGCTCTCTCTCTCTCTTTTCCTCTCTTTCAGTCTTTCTTTCACTCAACCTCTTCACTCCACGCTGTCTCTTCTTTCTCTCAGTGCGTGAAGGTAAGGGCTCAAATTTACTACAGTTATCTCACTTCACACATGTAAACTGCTATAGCTCGCATTACTGTTGAAGTAGTTCTCGTTTGGAAACTGTAAGTTCAAACACTGACATTCAGAAGTTGAACTGCGCTGTTTTTGTAACAATGCATCCCGCGTTTTTCAAGCACGTGTTTACGAGGCTAAAGTTAAATTTACCGCCAGTTTATTCGCGACGTGATTTTGGACATATTCTTCGGGCGGGTAACGATAGTTACTATGAGTTCTCTGAAATATTTGATATGTTAACTATCGTTTATTAATAGTCGCTAACCACGTGTTTCGGAAATCATGTGTTGGCAAAGGCTGCATACGAGTCAATCACTTATATGTTAAAATATTGTATTTTTTGGGGTTATGTGAATATGTTCAGTGTAAGTGCACATAGTCAAAAGAAATTATGCTTACCTTGTATCCAAGACAAGTTTTATAAATACTGCAAATTTTCTTCGTTCACTCTTTAAATTTGATAATTCACTTTTATAGCAAAAGCTTCTTGGGACTGTGTTTAGTCAATAAAAGATATCTAGAGCTTTTTACATTCGGGGAGGGTTGGTTGTTGATGTGAACTTTGTTGATGTTTGGGTATGGTTACTATGATTAAAAGAAACGACCTGTTTGACTCCGTTTTGATGACAGTTGTGGTTTCTGTGGTGTATAGTTTTCCGCATTGGTCGAGTCCTTCAAGTGTCATCATGGTGCTGATGCATCACGCTCGTGGTTTGGACAGGAGATGTTCGTGCTCTTCTCATGCACTTTAGATGAGATGCATGTGAGCTGTATCATTGGACAGAGATAGTTCGCTGGCAAATGTTCTTAATGTAACTCATGTGTGCAACGCTGTGCATGGCATGCAACTCGAGCCGCACGCTCGCATTATGTGATCACAATCTTGTTCGTTTCCTAACTGGTAATGCAGCTGCATTAAAAAAAGTCAGCACAACTTATTTGTCTGTGTTGAGTGCTTCTCTTCAAACTCAACAAAATCAAAATTGGCCCACTTTACTTTATTAATGCTCAGTCCTGTTTTTTGTAAATGATTTTTTGTTATTCCAAATGAAGAATGAAATGTTTGTCTTTGTAATCTTTCAGCAGAATGCATGGCTTTCCTTCTGACATCACAAAAACCGTTTACAGCCCATCACCTCCAACCATCTGTTTTCTATGGAAGACAATTTCCACCACTAAATTAAAATAAAAACAGTAATTGCAACTTTTTTTTTTTATCTCAGAATTCTTTTTTTCTCACAACTGCGAGCTATAAAGTTGCTAAAGATATAAACTCGCAATTGCGTGGAAAAAAAGTCAGAATTTTGAGAAAAAGTCAGAATTGTGACTTTATATCACACAATTGTGAGTTTATATCTCAGAGTTGTGACTTTATAGCTCGCAGTTTTGAGATAAAACGTCAGAATTCTGAGATAAAAAGTCATAATTACTGTTTTTATTTTTTTATTTAGTGGTGGAAACGGGCTTCCAAAGTTCTCACAATCCAACACTCTAAAAAAATGTTGGGTTAAAAATGGACAAACCCAGTGATTGGGTTGTTTTGACCCAGCGGTTGGGTTAAATGTTTGACCCAACCTGCTGGGTAGTTTTATGGAACCCAACTATTGTTTAAAAATGACTGTATTGCTCTCTTGAAATGAACCCAAAGTATGTTGGAAATTAACATTTATTAATAAGTTTAATGAATAATAATTAAACAATAAACATTAATTAAATTGCTTAATAAGTGTTCACCTTTTTGTTGCCTCTAGTAATTATGATTTTTAATTTCCAACCTATTTTGGGTTCATTTAAAATGGACAAACATTTAACCCAATCACTGGGTTTGTCCATTTTCAACCCAACTTGGGTTGTTTTTAACCCAGTCCTGTACTTTTGGGGTACGTTTACATGACAACGATGTACTACAGATGAAAAAGTTTTTCCTTCACTTTTTTCTTGTACAAGCAAAACGTTCATGCGGATCAGCGAAAATGACTAAAAACTCTGTATTCTGCCGCCAGGCCAGTAGATGGCGATGTCACTTTGTAAAGAAACACTATGCACCTACAGACTGAAACATGTAATGCACAATGACCTCACCGTTTTCACAAATTCACATTTTTTTTCTTTGTTTACATGTATACGATAATGATATCATTTTTACAAACTTGCGCTTTGAAACACGTTTTCCAAAGCTTGAGTTTTTTAGGCCCTCAAAACGCCATTATCGTGTAAATGAACGGCCAAAACACGTAAAATGTTTTACTTTTTTTTTTTTTTTTTTAATCGGCCCCTTAGTCTGATTGAATATCCTGTCTAACTCAGAAATGCATCACATTAAAGGGATAGTAATTCTGTCATCATTTATTCACCCTCAAGTTGTTCCAAACCTGTATGAGTTTCTTTGTTGTGATATTTTGAAGTGTTGGTAACCAGACATAGTAGGAAAAGAAATACAATAGAAGTCAATGGTTACCAACTTTCTTTAAAATATCTTCTTTTGTGCTCAACAGAACAAAGAAACTCATACAGGTTTGGAACAACATGAGGGTGAATAAATGATGACAGAATTTTATTTTTGGGTGAACTATCCCTTTAAGTAAGTAAACTGGGTTATGAATGTAGTTTAAAGCAAACTAGAGCTGTGGGCTTCAAGAGATTGGAGTGGTTTTATAGAGTAATACTTTTGCAGGAAACGTGGCACAAATAAGCCAACATATTGCAGTGTATATTTCAGTCTCGCTTCTTCATTTCACATGGCATAAAGTCAAACTAAAGCTTTTCTTGCTTTCATAATCATCATTTCCTTACAGATTAAAATAGAGGGCAAATTAAATGGCCTTATGCTCCAGCCAAAGATCA
The DNA here is from genome assembly GCF_024489055.1 of Chanodichthys erythropterus. Lineage (NCBI taxonomy): Eukaryota > Metazoa > Chordata > Actinopteri > Cypriniformes > Xenocyprididae > Chanodichthys > Chanodichthys erythropterus. Next base: position 996,576 of record NC_090225.1, on the reverse strand, counting down.
GTGTCTTACTCTTGAATGCTATCCAGAAGAGAACGCAGGCCAGCAGGGAAAATAAATGTAATCGTGGTCTGCTGTTTTCTATGACAAGACTAAATCCATGCGTTTCTCTGTAAGAGGAATTGGGCATTGTTTGGCACAGGTGGGGTGGCTGGCATGTTTTACAAAGAGGCTTTGATTGAGATTATGCATATTTATGGTGCTCATAGTAACTATTGTGAAATTTAGCCAGGTCTTGGTTTGGGAACTGGGAACCTTTTCTTATTCTAAACTTTTTCCATTTTAGTATAGAAGCTGATTTCATGACCTTTAGTTCCATTAGTTATAAATGCAGTTCCATTAGAGGAACGATTGACCCAAACCTTTCAATGCTTCCTTAAAAGTATTGAAAGAATTGTGATGATGGATCATTACGTGGAATTGGAATGTGCAACCATTTCTTAAAATGAGATTATGCAAGTTTGATTGTGTGAAATTTAGCAATTTTTGTGAATTGGGAAATATTTCTTATGCTAAACTTATTTTGTTAAAGTAAAGAATGACTAGAATCCTATAACCTGTTTTAATGACGTTTAGCTCCAATAAAAGGTTAGTTCACCCAAAAACTAAAATTTGGTCACTTCAGAATTAAAATTTCCTGACAATTTACTCTCCTCCATCTCATCCATGATGTTCATGTCTTTCTTTCTTCACTCGAAAGAATCATTCCAGGATTTTTCTCCATATAGTGGACTTCACTGGGGTTCAACGGGTTGAAGGTCCAAATGTCAGTTTCAACATGATTACGTCATGCGTGGAGCATCACAGAGCAGTGCAAGACGAGCATTTGTGGTTAAAAAGTATATAATGTTTATTTTTTTAGATAATGTCTGATGGTTTCTCTAGATAAGACTCTTATTCCTCGTCTGGGATCATGTAGAGCTCTTTGAAGCTGCACTGAAACTGACATTTGGACCTTCAACCCGTTGAACCCCAGTGAAGTCCACTATATGGAGAAAAATCCTGGAATGTTTTCCTCAAAAACCTTCTGAAGAAAGAAAGACATCTTGGATGACATGGAGGAGAGTAAATTATCAAGTGAACTAATTCTTTAATGACCGAAATTTCATTTTTGGGTGAACAATCCCTTTAAAAGTTTCTGAATGTTCGCAGTTCAAATAGAGGAATAATACTTTTCAATGCTTCCTTAAAAGTACTAAAAGAATTGTTAAGAAAAAGGATCATTAAGCGGAATTGGAATTTGCAACAGAATGATATTTCATAATCATGTCTTCTTGTTCTTGTGTTGTTGGGATAGACGGCTAGGGCCTCTTGAACACAAATCTTTTCCAAGCTTGTTCTTGGATGCACTGCTGATGTTCTCCGGTTACAGACCCTCTCTCTCCTGAGCTCCGCTAAAGGCTCAGCACCCCAACAGAATGACTATTTCTGGATCCTGCAGCTTTGTTGTGAAATATTGAGCCTATGAGGGACCTTTTTAGAAGCACGGTCCCAGGAAGTAGAGTCAGAGGACTGTCCGGGAAACCTGCCAAAGGTGTTTTTCAGGACGGGAGGTGAACCAAATCGGGAGACTGATTGATTGTAGGTTGCTGGGATTAATTTGTGGAGTGTGGCGGTGGCTGTGCACATTGGCTCGGGTACAAAATGGAAGATTTGGATGATCTTTTTTTGGTTTTTGGCCCATGAGATGATCTGGGAGTGATTGTACATTGTAAATCAGAGATGTTATTGACAAAGACTTGGAAAAATGGATATTTCAGCAAGGGTTTACATAATAAATAAAGATGGATGTCTTTGTGTTTCTTGAGCATCAAATCATCATATCAGAATGATCTCTGAAGGATCATGTGACAGTGAAGACTGGAGTAATGATGCTGAAAATCACAGGAATAAATTACACTTTATTTTAAATTGTAATAATATCTGAATGATAGTGTGCACCACATAAATAATACATACAATAATTTTTAATATATGCAAGCTTGCAAAACACATTTTTCTCTCTCATGCCTGCTGACCCGAGGGCAGATAAGTCCGGTCAAGGTGGAAATGCTTCATTTGGTTTCAGCCGTTATCAGCTAACCATGACATACTGCTTCAACTAAATGAATGACCTCCTGTTTAACTTTGAAGTAAAATATAGAGTTTCTACAGCTGAATGTCATGCTTCTTTACAGAGGTCACTGCACTTAGGACATGTGATCACAGGACAGGTCGATCAGATTCCCTCAACGTGACTGAGATTTCCAGTGGTTGTAACACAATTTAGTCAAATCAGATCAGTTGTGTTAAGTGGCTGATTTAAAGGTCTTATGCAACAGGATGGTGTCATGACATTTCATCCTACATATCAGATTGTCCTGCCAGGGCTTACTGTGTACGCGTGCATCAATATTGAATCTTTTTAAAAAAGTTTACAAATATTTGCATTGTTTAAAGGGTAGGTTTGGGATAGGAGTAAACTCGACAAATTCGACAGCATTTTTCTCTGCGGTTCACCAAAAAATGAAAATTTTGTCATCATTTACTCACCCCAAATTTGTTCCAAACCTATTTTGAAGATTGTCTGTAACCAAACCCCATTAACTCGTATAGTATTGTAACTATGGAAGTCAATGGGGTTTGTTTACCCTTTTTCATCAAAATATCTTCTTTTGTGTTGAGCAGAACAAAGAAACTGGGTGGATTTTCATTTTTGGGTGAATTATCCTTTTAAAATATTCTTATATGAATATGGTGAGATTTTGGTTGCAGATTTTCTGAGAGAATAGAAGGAAAAATAAATTATGTTTTAGTTTATTTGTAAAATACTTTGAAAAGTGTTTGTTATTTTGGAAAATATTGATTATCGCAACAGCAGTGGAGCATGAAAACCATTATTTCTCATTGTTTTTAAGAAATGGCACAACATGATATGAAATTCAACTTGTGACCATTTCTTTAAAATTAATTTTCTTCATGAAGAATTTTTTTATGAACATACAAAACACTTGAGCTGTCAAAAGTACCAACTTCTTCTATCTCTTTGAAAGGGGAAACATTAAATTCTCCAAAGCTGTTCGGCAAGTTTTCGATTAAAATTCATATTTGAAATCACCAGTGAACAACTGTCTCATAAATTCTGTTTCTAAACGCTCGAATCATGACAAAAAAACTGTGTTTTTCAGGCTTGATCAAGCTAATGTGCATGTGCAGTCCTAAGCGCGCGTCTGACTGTTTCTATAGGAACCGGAGCTTCTACTGCTAGCTGCAGTGATGCAATGACTTTACCAATCAGCGATTGGCTCTTATTTAGAAGGCGGGACTTATTCCGCCATATTGCGCGTTGCACTTTCTCCCATTCAAAACAATACGAGTGACGCGTAGTCTTTGCTGAAATGTTATAAATGTGATTCTTTGAGCACTGTTGAGCGGATGCGTAAACACCTCTGATTGGCCATTGTGTTGACACGTTCATGGGATATGTCTGTGATTGGCTACAATGAACAAGTGTTTGAATATTAAAGCGTTTTGAAAGCAGGTGTATATTAGCGAACTGGTCCACGATAGACTCCTGCTTTCAAACGCTCCCGTGTGTATCTGTGTAAGCGCTTGGTGAAGAGCGTCAATGATGATTATTTACAACGTTTTTGAAGCGTTGATCATTGTAGCCAATCACAGACATATCCAATGAGCGTGTCAACACAATGGCCAATCAGAGGTGTTTACGAATCCGCTCAAGAGTGCTCAAAGCGAGTTTGGACAACTCTACAGAAGACAATAAAACGGCATAAAAGTGATTGATAATATGTCAAACCATGTTTTGACAGCCAATAAATCTCTTAACTACTGTTTTTGTAGGCCTATATCTAGACTGTTGTTTGAATGAAGAGTGTGTACAGAGAGTTGAGTGTGTTTTCAAGCTCATTGTTGTCAGTATGGCGTCCAAATGACGCTTCTGCACAGGGGAACATCACGGTCTGTCATTATCATCTTAGTTTATCCAAGACCGTGCTTTGTTTCAGGGATGTTCCCTCTGAATCGCCTCATTTAAGACCAACAGAATCCATTTCCAAGCCTTAAATGTACTGAATTTGCAGCAGGTATCAATATCAATGTCTAACCCAGGATTAGATGCACAGAAGATGTCTGTCCTGGAGTTCATTAAGTTTCTCTTTCATTTCTCATGTTTATTCTCCAAGGACTGCAGAATTAATCAATATTTCGACATTTCTTGAGTGCCGAGGATTTTGTGATTCGTTCCTTAAGGGCTGGAGATTTTTTTGGAATCCAGACAAGCTGTCACTTGAGCTCAGGAAATTAATTTTTTGTTATTTTATGAACTCTATACCCAAGGCTTAATATGTTAAATATTCTAAACATTGGTTTAGAGATCTAGGCTAATTGTAAGCACATGTAAAAATGACACTGGAGTGAAAATGTTCACATTTGTTTAGATATTTTAATATGTTTGTGTTGGTGCTGCCAAAACATCCATTGGGAGAATCAAATTTTTGAACGAAATGCAATAATGTTGGATGTTTATACTGTAAATCACAGTAGATCTGCTTGGTTACTTCTCAAGCTTTCACTAAGATTATTGGGTTTGAATGAAATGTGTGGTGTAAAGATTGTTTCCATGTGATTGTAATTTCAGATTTGATGCCAGATTGTGAAAGCGATCAGTGACGGATCAATCGGACACAATGACTGCCGTGAACGCTCCTCAAGACAGGTAAATGTGTGAGCGTGACCTCCTCACAGAATGAAAAACGCTCAATAGTGAACCTTCCCGTGGATTAAATGCCATGTTTTCCAGGTACAAAGCTGTATGGATCATATTCTTCATTCTGGGCCTGGGAACTCTCCTGCCATGGAATTTCTTCATGACTGCTACTATGGTAAACAACTTTATTAGATGAATCCACAATTATGTGAACGCTTTTTGGCAATGTAAAATTCAGATAACTTTCACATAGAGGATTGCTCAACATCTCGACTTATTCTTGTTCTGCAGTATTTCACCAAACGTCTGAAAGACCCACAAATCAATCAAACAGCCAATGGGACGGTGGAGATAGAGGGCGACAGTCGTAGCTTCCTAGAGTCAAAGTTCAACAATGTGATGACGCTGTGTGCAATGGTGCCGCTGCTCATTTTCACCTGCCTCAACTCCTTCATCCATCAGAGGTGAGACAAACTCTGAAATTACATGTAAGAGGGATTCACTTCAGAATTAAAGTTTCCTGATAATTTACTCTCCTCCATGTCATCCAAGATGTTCATGTCTTTCTTTCTTCAGTGGAAAAGAAATGTTTTTGAGGAAAGTATTCCAGGATTTTTCTCCATATAGTGGACTTCACTGGGATTCAACGGGTTGAAGGTCCAAATGTCAGTTTCAGTGCAGCTTCAAAGAGCTCTACATGATCCCAGACGAGGAATAAGAGTTTTATCTAGAGAAACCATCGGACATTTTATAAAATTATATACTTTTTAACCACAAATGCTCGTTTTGCACTGCTCACGCATTACGTAATCACATTGGAAAGATGTAGTATTTCAGTTTCAGTACATGGCAAATTTTCTAGAGGAAAAAATCTCAACTAATGCTGTAAACTACACGTTTAAGGTTAAATTAACTTATTTATATACAAACACTTAAATTACACTCAATGATGTTTTTATTATAAAAAAAGTTTAGAATTACATAATCATATTTCTACTCCAATTCGTTTTTTTTAAATATAAACATTTAAATCACGGCTGATTTATTCAAACATGCATTAAATATTGAAGAACATTAAACAATTATAATGAATATGTAACGGTACATAACTATATTTATCAGAATGCTGCTCTCTAGAGTTCACTTTTCTAGCTGACTAATGAGTTTATGGTCACTGAATATGTTTTTCTGAGGTAAATGTGACGTCACGTGACATTGAAGCTGTTTTATTGAGTCTGAAGCACTGATTGAGCGATTACACGAGACATGATACGGATTTCAGTAAGTTGTACTGTATATTTTAACATACCTTCAGATGTTCATGTTTATTTCGCTGTAACTGGTATTAAAGCGGAGGAGAGGATGATCACATGCTTCTCTTTAACTGAGGCGCTAAAGCGATCTGTCACGCCACATTAAACAGCGCCAAAACTGTGTTTATTTTCTGAATCTCATAATAAGATGGACGTCATTTGAAATCTGAGACTTTGCTTCATATCAAAAGTAACAGATTATTGCAATTTATTGGATGGGAGGCGCTACATATTCTGCTCATTCATCCACTGAAAACAGACTAGACTAATCGATTCTTGGGATTGAAGAATCGATATCGGTTCGTGAAAATGAGAATTGATTAAAATCGAGAAATCTATATTTTTTACCCAGCACAACTGGATCGGTACTTCCTCCTACGTCACGCGTGACCTTTCCAACATGATTACGTCATGCGTGGAGCATCACAGAGCAGTGCAAGACGAGCATTTGTGGTTAAAAAGTATATAATTATTATTATTTTTTTATAAAATGACTGATGGTTTCTCTAGATGAGACTCTTATTCCTCGTCTGGGATCATGTAGAGCTCTTTGAAGCTGCACTGAAACTGACATTTGGACCTTCAACCCGTTGAACCCCAGTGAAGTCCACTATATGGAGAAAAATCCTGGAATGATTTCCTCAAAAACCTTCATTTCTTTTCCACTGAAGAAAGAAAGAAATGAACATCTTGGAAGACATGGAGGTGAGTAAATTCATTTTGAAGTGAACTATGAATTTCTTTTTAAATGTACAATTTAAGGATGAGATGGACCAAATAATGAAGGAAGAACATCCCTCGTGACTTATGAGTGTCATTAACACACTCCTCTTCTTTCATAGTTTGTTGACTTGACAGTTATTCAACAATGTGGAAAATTAGCTGTAATAAAGAATGATGAGAGGACTGTGATAATCTTCATAATAGCTGCTCACAAGTTATTTTTTTCTGCTCGTTTCTCCCAGGATTCCCCAGAAGTGGAGGATCTCAGGCAGTCTGTCGGTCATTCTTGTGGTGTTTTTCATCACAGCGGTGCTGGTGAAGGTGGAGATGGAACCCCTGCCATTCTTTGTGTTAACTATGATCAAAATCATCTGCATCAACTGTGAGTACCATCTATCCATCTTCATCATCAGTGCAGTGTTTTTCTCTGTAGTCATTCTCTCTTCTGGGTCAGGTCACATGGTTTGCTTTCATAATGAGTAAAAGATGGCCTGAGTTCACACACATGCTTTGATGCTAATATTAATACATGAAATGTTTTGAAAATCAAGCTGGGGAAGATCCTACTTGAAAGAGCGGGAGTGAATTCTCAGAAATGTTTCATGATGTTCTGTGTTGTCACGACCTTTACGACTTTCCATGTGCATTTATCTCAGATCTTAACCATCGTTTTTCTTCATCTTTTTTGTAGCATTCGGGGCAGTTCTGCAAGGGAGTTTGTTTGGTTTGGGTGGAATGCTTCCAGCGTCCTACACCACGCCCATCATGAGCGGCCAAGGGCTGGCGGGAGCGTTTGCGGCCTTCTCCATGATCTGTGCCATCGCCTGTATGTGTTCCTCCATCGCTCTCTTTATGTTCTTCTTTTCCAAAGCGGAGATATAAAGTCAGAATTACGAGTTATATAGTCAGAATTATGAGTTATATAGTCAGAATTGCGAGTTATATAGTCAGTAGCGAATTATATAGTCAGTTGCGAGTTATATAGTGAGAGTTGCGAGTTATATAGTCAGAATTACGAGTTATATAGTCAGAATTGCGAGTTATAAAGTCAGAGTTGCGAGTTATATAGTCAGTTGCGAGTTATATAGTCAGTTGCGAATTATATAGTGAGAGTTGCGAGTTATATAGTGAGAGTTGCGAGTTATATAGTCAGTTGCGAGTTATATAGTGAGAGTTGCGAGTTATATAGTCAGAATTATGAGTTATATAGTCAGAATTGCGAGTTATAAAGTCAGAGTTGCGAGTTATATAGTCAGAATTGCGAGTTATATAGTCAGTAGCGAATTATATAGTCAGTTGCGAGTTATATAGTCAGAATTACGAGTTATATAGTCAGAATTGCGAGTTATAAAGTCAGAGTTGCGAGTTATATAGTCAGTTGCGAGTTATATAGTCAGTTGCGAATTATATAGTGAGAGTTGCGAGTTATATAGTGAGAGTTGCGAGTTATATAGTCAGTTGCGAGTTATATAGTGAGAGTTGCGAGTTATATAGTGAGAGTTGCGAGTTATATAGTGAGAGTTGCGAGTTATATAGTGAGAGTTGCGAGTTATATAGTCAGTTGCGAGTTATAAAGTCAGAGTTGTGAGTTATATAGTGAGAGTTGCGAGTTATAAAGTCAGTTGCGAGTTATAAAGTCAGAATTGCGAGTTATAAAGTCAGAATTGCGAGTTATATAGTGAGAGTTGCGAGTTATATAGTCAGTTGCGAGTTATATAGTGAGAGTTGCGAGTTATATAGTGAGAGTTGCGAGTTATATAGTCAGAGTTGCGAGTTATATAGTGAGAGTTGCGAGTTATAAAGTCAGAGTTGCGAGTTATAAAGTCAGAGTTGCGAGTTATAAAGTCAGAGTTGCGAGTTATAAAGTCAGAGTTGCGAGTTATAAAGTCAGAATTGCGAGTTATATAGTGAGAGTTGCGAGTTATATAGTCAGTTGCGAGTTATATAGTGAGAGTTGCGAGTTATATAGTGAGAGTTGCGAGTTATATAGTGAGAGTTGCGAGTTATATAGTGAGAGTTGCGAGTTATATAGTCAGTTGCGAGTTATAAAGTCAGAGTTGCGAGTTATATAGTCAGTTGCGAGTTATATAGTCAGTTGCGAGTTATATAGTCAGTTGCGAGTTATAAAGTCAGAGTTGCGAGTTATATAGTCAGTTGCGAGTTATATAGTCAGTTGCGAGTTATATAGTCAGTTGCGAGTTATATAGTCAGTTGCGAGTTATATAGTGAGAATTGCGAGTTATAAAGTCAGAGTTGCTAGTTATATAGTCACTTGCGAGTTATAAAGTCAGAATTGCGAGTTATAAAGTCAGAATTGCGAGTTATAAAGTCAGAGTTGCGAGTTATATAGTCAGTTGCGAGTTATATAGTCAGTTGCGAGTTATATAGTCAGTTGCGAGTTATATAGTGAGAGTTGCGAGTTATATAGTGAGAGTTGCGAGTTATATAGTGAGAGTTGCGAGTTATATAGTGAGAGTTGCGAGTTATAAAGTCAGAGTTGCGAGTTATATAGTCAGTTGCGAGTTATAAAGTCAGAATTGCGAGTTATAAAGTCAGAGTTGCGAGTTATATAGTCAGTTGCGAGTTATATAGTCAGTTGCGAGTTATATAGTGAGAGTTGCGAGTTATAAAGTCAGAGTTGCGAGTTATATAGTCAGTTGCGAGTTATAAAGTCAGAATTGCGAGTTATAAAGTCAGAGTTGCGAGTTATATAGTCAGTTGCGAGTTATATAGTCAGTTGCGAGTTATATAGTCAGTTGCGAGTTATATAGTCAGTTGCGAGTTATATAGTGAGAGTTGCGAGTTATATAGTGAGAGTTGCGAGTTATATAGTGAGAGTTGCGAGTTATATAGTGAGAGTTGCGAGTTATATAGTGAGAGTTGCGAGTTATATAGTGAGAGTTGCGAGTTATAAAGTCAGAGTTGCGAGTTATATAGTCAGTTGCGAGTTATAAAGTCAGAATTGCGAGTTATAAAGTCAGAGTTGCGAGTTATATAGTCAGTTGCGAGTTATATAGTCAGTTGCGAGTTATATAGTGAGAGTTGCGAGTTATAAAGTCAGAGTTGCGAGTTATATAGTCAGTTGCGAGTTATATAGTCAGTTGCGAGTTATATAGTGAGAGTTGCGAGTTATATAGTGAGAGTTGCGAGTTATATAGTGAGAGTTGCGAGTTATATAGTGAGAGTTGCGAGTTATAAAGTCAGAGTTGCGAGTTATATAGTCAGTTGCGAGTTATAAAGTCAGAATTGCGAGTTATAAAGTCAGAGTTGCGAGTTATATAGTGAGAGTTGCGAGTTATATAGTGAGAGTTGCGAGTTATATAGTGAGAGTTGCGAGTTATATAGTGAGAGTTGCGAGTTATATAGTGAGAGTTGCGAGTTATATAGTGAGAGTTGCGAGTTATATAGTGAGAGTTGCGAGTTATATAGTGAGAGTTGCGAGTTATATAGTGAGAGTTGCGAGTTATATAGTGAGAGTTGCGAGTTATATAGTCAGAGTTGCGAGTTATATAGTCAGTTGCGAGTTATATAGTCAGAATTGTGATATATATATATATATATATAATCAGTACAGTCCAAAAGTTTGGAACCACTAAGATTTTTAATGTTTTTAAAAGAAGTTTTGTCTGCTCACAAAGGCTACATTTATTTAATTAAAAATAGTAATAATAATAAAATAATAATAAAAACAGTAATATTGTGAAATATTATTACAATTTAAAATAACTGTTTTCTATTTGAATATATTTGACAAAGTAATTTATTCCTGTGATCAAAGCTGAATTTTCAGCATCATAACTCCAGTCTTCAGTGTCACATGATCCTTCAGAAATCATTCTGATATGATGATCTGCTGCTCAAGAAACATTTAATGTGTACAATTGTACAAAATATTTGTGTGCAATATTTTTTTCAGGATTATTTGATGAATAGAAAGTTCAAAAGAACAGTGTTTATCTGAAATCTAATCTTTTGTAACATTATAAATGTCTTTACTGTCACTTTTGATTGATTTAATGCATCCTTGCTGAATAAAAGTATTCATTTCTTTAATTTCTTTTCCAAAAAAATAAAAATAAATATTCTTACTGACCCCAAACTTTTGAACGGTAGTATATAATGCTACAGAAGCTTTGTATTTCAGATAAATGCTGTTCTTTTGAACTTTCTATTCATCAAGGAATCCTGAAAAAAAAAGTACACAACTGTTTTCAACATTGAAAATAATCATAAATGTTTATTGAGCAGCAAATCTGCATATCAGAATGATTTCTGAAGGATCATGTGACACTGAAGACTGGAGTAATGATGCTGAAAATTCAGCTTTGCCAACACAAGAATAAATTACTTTGTCAAATATTTTCAAATAGAAAACAGTTATTTTAAATTGTAATAATATTTCATAATATTACTGTTTTTTGCTGTATTTTTAATTAAATAAATGTAGCCTTGGTGAGCATTAAAAATCTTAGTGGTTCCAAACCTTTGGACTGTACTGTGAATATATATATATATATATATATATATATATATATATATATATATATATATATATATATATATATATATATATATATATATATATATATAATATTAATATTAATATTTAGACCACACAATCATATCTGTTGAGCATGTGAATATAATGGCCTATCGGAGGTGCTAGTCAGTAAGTTTTTTTTTTTTTTTCCAATGTGAGCCGCACGCAAATCTTTTCATTATAATCAGCAAAGTGTAAACGTGATGTAAATGAGAGATCCACAATATTTTACTGGTATTGTTACTGACTACTGAAATTTTGGTACCGTGACAACTATTTTCAGGTTTTGACCGTAAAT